>NW_025547415.1:0-51888 GCF_905237065.1 Salmo salar
TATTTGATCAGTAACGCTCCATTCATTTGACTATTTGATCAGGCAGATCTCATTTGGATCATTCGATCAGGTACGCTCCATTTCATGACAGGTAGTCACCCCATTGAAGGAATTGATAAACGATTTGATTTGATATATATTTATTTGGATCAGTAGTGCGTTGGTAATTGATCAGTATCCATTTCATTTGATCAGGTAGCTCCATTCATTACATCAGAATGTTCTTCATTTGATCAGGTAGCTCCGTTATTTGAACAGGAACTCGTTTCATTTGATCAGGTAGCTATTCATTTGATCAGGTATCGTTTTTTTCATTTGGATTGAGGTACGTAGTATTTGATCATTTGATCAGGAAGCCATTTATTTGATCAGTATTTCCATTGATCATTTGATTGAGGTACGTATTTCATTTGGACTCAGGTACTTTTATTTGATCAGGTAATGCTATTTCATTTGATCAGGTAAGCTCCGTTCATTTGATAATTTGATCAGGTACATCATTTATGAATATTAATATATATTTCATTTATAACATTCATTGAATTATGATCAGTAATATGATCAATATGATATACATTATATTTGACAGATAAAATGACAAGATTATTGATCAGGATTCATTCATGATCAGTAATGTTCATTTGATCAGGATAGCCATATTTGATAGGACTCCATTATTGATCATACATCTCCATTTCATTTGGATCAGGAACTCATTTTCATTTGGATCAGGCAGCATTCATTTATTTATTCATCAGGTGATTTCGGACAAAAAATATGATCAGTAAGATTTCATGATATATATGATTGGATAGGTAATTATTTGATCAGGTAGCTATTATTTGATCATTTGATCAGGTAGCTCGCTATTGATCAGATAATGATATAAATGATAGAGATAGTATAATATATAGAATTCATGATCAGTAGATATGAGATAGAGGTAATTTATTTGATAGGTATATTCGTTTCATTTGATCAGGTAATGCTCATTTATTGATCAGACCGATATCCATTCATTTGATAGAGATATGATAGGTAACGTAAATTAAATTTGATATGGATCAGGTACGTCCATTTCATTTGGATCAGGTATGTTTTAATTGGTGTAGTAACTCCATTTCATTTGATCAGGAATGGTTATTGATAGGTACGCTCCATTTCATTTGATCAGTGAAGTATGATAATTGATCAGTATATTCATGACTCAGGAACACATATCATTTGATTAGGAAGCTCATTCATTGGACAAGAAATGAGCAGGAGCATTTCATTTGATCAGGTACATTGCCTTTCATTTGATCAGGCAACGCTCCATTTCATTTGAACAGTAACTTCCTTCATTGAAAGAAATCATTATTTGGATCAGGAGTCTTTCATTTGATAGTAGCGCACATGATCAGGTAGTCTTCATTTGGATCAGGTAATGCCTTATTTGGATTAGGTAGATATAAATTTATGAAATATAATATAGAAGCTCGCTTTATTTGATCAGGTACGTTCAGCTTTCATTGATCATAGCAATGATCAGGCAAGCCATTTATGATAGTATCATTATCATTTGATGAGGTAGTCCATGATCAGTATGTCTTATGTGATCAGGCAGCTCATTTTATTTTGATCAGGTACATGCTTATTGATCAGGAAGATATTATAGGAATCATTATGACTCAGGAATATTTATTTGATCAGTAACGCCGTAAGATCAGAATTCATTATTTGATTCAAATATTGATAGAGCACATTTCATTATCATGATAGGTAGTATGATGAGGCAGTATATTGATCAGGTAATCCATTCATTTGGATCAGGATACTATATTTGGATCATGATAGGTAATCATTTCATTATCAAAAAATAGAATATTGACTCAGGTAGACCATTTCATTTGATCAAGCTCATTTCATTGGATCAGGAATGCCTCCATTCATTTGGATCAGGTAGCTCCATTCATTGATCAGGTATGTCATCATTTGACTAGAAAAAATCCAAGATCAAGAAATGATAATATAAAATGATAGTATCATCATGATCAGGTACGTTCCGTTCATTTGATCAGGATACGTCATTCATTCGATCAGTAGCTCCATATGATCAGGTACGACGATCATTAATTGATCAGTAGTCATATTTGATCAGGTAGTATTCATTTGAAAGCATTATGATCAGGACACCTCATTTAAATGATCAGTAGTCCATTTATTTGACTGAGGTAGCTCATTTCATTTGATCAGGTAGTTTATTTGGATAATTGATAGGTAGTCCATTATTTATCAGTACATTGATTTGATAGACTTCAGGATAGGATACCCAGATAGGTAGTATTTATTTGACTCAGGTATGTATTTGATCAGGTAGCTCACCATGATAGTAGTAGTTATTTGATCATTTGATGTAAGGTAGTCCATTTTTAGATCAGACGAATGAACAGGTAGTGCATTTCATTGATCAATGATCAGATCTCATGTAACCTCATTTGACTCAGGTATGTCCGCTTATTGAATGATGAGGAGGTATTTGATATAATCTTCATTGATCAGGTAGACGTTCATTTGGATCAGGTACGTCCATTTCATTTGATCAGGCATTTCATTGATCAGTACGCCCGCTTCATTTGACTCATTAAGAAACATTGATAGACAACATTTAAGATAGAGAGAAGACATTTCATTTGATCATATCTATTGATATAAATGAAATGATTAAGTCCATTTATTTGATCAGGTATGCTCATTTTAATTTGATCAGGTAATGCCCCATTTCATTTGATCATAGCGCTACTTTGATCACGAGTCCATTTACGATAGGAATTATTGATAGGTATGATTTGATGATTTGATCAGGTAGTAATTTGACTCAGGTAGTAATGATAGGTAGCCCCATTGATCAGGCAATTATAAGATATGATATATTAGAATGATCAGGTAATGCTCCATTATGATCAGGAGATTTAAGGAGTATTTCATTGAACAGGTAACTTATGATAGGTACGATATTTGGATCAGGTATCCATATATAAATAGATCAGGAAGATAGGTACGCCCGTTTATTGATCAGGTAGCCCTTCATTGATAGGTAGAATTGATAGATATTCATTTGATCAGTATGTTCGTTTCATTTGGATCAGGTAGCTCGATTTATTGAAGGAGGGCTCATTTGATCAGGTAGTCACATTGATCAGGTACGGCTTATCCTGAAATTGATCAGGTAATGATTTATTTGATCAGGTATCATATTTAATCAGGACGTCATTTCATTTGACTCAGGTACATTCCGCTTATTTGACCAGGTACGCTCGTTCATTGATCAGGTACACTCCATTTCATTCGATCAGGCAAGCTCCATTTATTTGATCAGGTACCGCACCATTTAAATTTGATAACAGCTCGATTTATGATCAGGACAACATTTGATCAGTATGATAGGACGCATTTTATTTGATCAGGTAGACAGATTATAGGTACGCTCCGTTTCATTTGATCAGGTATGCTCCATCATGATCAGGTAGTCCATTTCATTTGAAGGTACGATGATCAGGTAGCTCATTATTTGATCAGGTACGTATAAATACCATTCATTTGATCAGGTAGTCATTTCATTTGGATCAGGCATCGCCTCCATTGGTATGATCAGGTACACGCTTATTTGATCAGGTATCAGATAGGTATAAGATAATCATCATTTGATAGGTATCAAATCATTTGATCAGTAGCTCCATTTGATCAGTAGTATGATAGAGCTCATATACAGAGCCTTTATGACAGGTATTACAGTACGTTATTGAAACAGATAGGTACGCCCATAGATCAGGTAGTTCCGTTTCATTTGATCAGGTACGGTTATTTGATAGGAATCATTGATCAGACGTACACTTTGATCAGGACGTTCGTATGCTATCATAGTTTATGATCAGAGTTCTTATTGATCATTTGATCAGTACGCTCCATTTCATTTGATCATACATTCGTTCATCGATCAGGACCATCATTTGATCAGGTAGCTCCATATAAGAATTATGATCAGTATCATAGATCAGGAATCCTTTCATTTGAAACGTATTCATTTGATAGGTACGAGTTTCATTTGATAATTGATCAGGTAGTTCATCATTGATAGGTAGTCATTAAGATCAGGACATTATGATCATACATGACAGATAGATAGTACATATATATCAGGTAACGTATTTATTTGGTCTGATAAGTTTTCATTTGACTAGGAGCCTCATGATCAGGTAGACAGATCAGGCACGTCCATTTCATTTGATCAGGAGCTCATTTCATTGGATCAGGTACGCTCCGCTCACTTGATCATTTGATCAGGAACGCCCCGTTCATTTGACTCAGGTACGCCGCTTCATTTGATCATTTGATAAATTATTGATCAGGTACATTCCTTTCATTTGATCAGGTACGTCCATTTCATTTGATCAGGCAATGCCCATTATTGATCAGGCAAATTTAGATATAGCTTATTTGATAATGATCAGGAAGCTTATGATCAGGTAAGCTCATTTTCATTTGATAGGTAGTATTCACTGATCAGGTAGGGTTTGATAGCAGCATTCATTTGATCAGGACGCCCATTCATTGATCAGGTATGTTCATTTCAATTGATCAGGTATGTGTATTTGATCATTTGACTCAGGTATGTCCATTTCATTTGATCAGGTACGCTTTATTTGATCAGGTACCCGTCATTTGATCAGAGTCATTTATTGATCAGGTACGAGATCAGGTAATCGTTCATTGGATCATTTGATCAGGTACGCCCCGCTCATGATCAGGTACGCCCTGCATTTGAGATAAGTCATTTTATTGATCAGGTAGCCGCATTGATATACGCTCCATTTCATTTTGAACAGGTAGTGTTATTGATAATTGATCAGGTACGCTATTTCATTTGATATATTGCTTTCATTGATCAGGTAGCTATTTATTTGATCAGGTAGCGCCTTTCACCTTGATCAAGTAACTCCATTTCATTTGGATCAGCTAGGCTCATTGATCAGACGCCATTTCATTGATCAGGTAGTTCATGATCATTTGATCAGGAGTTTGATCAGGACTATTATTTGATCAGGTATGTTCTTCATTGATCAGGTAATCATTTCATTTGATCAGGAACGCCCATAATTGATCAGGTAGCTCCATTTATTGATCAGGTAATCCATCATTAATCAGACGTCCATTTATTTGACTCAGGTACATTCCGATTCATTGACGGGAGCACTGATCAGAATCAATTCGATCAGGATCATTTATTTGACAGGTACGCTCAAATCATTTGATCAGTACGTCCATCATTGATCAGGTATGTTCAATTTCATTGATCAGGTAGCCACTCATTTGATCATTTGATCTGGTACGCTCATTTTATTGATCAGGACGATCACTTGATCAGGTAAGTCGTTCATTGATCAGGTACGCTCCATCATTTGGATCAGGTAGTCCATTCATTGATCAGGTATGTTCCGCCTTCATTTGATTGAATCATTGATCAGGTAGGTCATTTGATAGGAACGCTCATTTCATTGATCAGGTACGTCATTTCATTTGACAGGAACGCTCGCTCATTGAACATTTGATAGGAGCGCATTTGATCAACCCGCATTTATTTGATCAGGTATTATTAATTTGGATCAGGTATTCCATTTTATTGAAAGCAGATCACAAATTATGATAGAGTGCTATTTGATAATTTGATAGATACATCATTTCATTTGATAGGTAGCTCATTATTTGTCATTTGATACACGTCGCTTCATTTGATCAGGTAGTGTTACGACATTGATAGTAGCTCCATTTTATTGATCAGGACATCGCATTTGATCAGGTAGGATGATCAGGCACCATTTCATAGATCAACGGCATTCATGATAGAATATTATAGATATTGATCAGGTAGCTGCATTGATCAGGTATGTTCCGCTTCATTTGATATTGATCAGGTATGTTGTTCAAGATCAGGTACATCCGCTTATTCGATCAAAGCATATTGATCAGAGCATTTCATTTGATCATTGATCAGGAAGTTCCATTCATTTGATCAGGACGTTAATTTCATTTGATCAGGTACGTTCCATTTCATTTGATCAGGACATCCGTTCATTTGATCAGGCAAGCTCCATTCATTGATCAGGTACGACCCGTTTCATTTGATAATTGATCAGGTAATTTACATTTCATTGATCAAGTATTTCATTTAATCAGGCACGCTCCATTCATTTGATCAGGTACATTCCGTTTATTTGACCGGTACGCCCGTTATTTGATCAGGTACATCCATTTCATCCGATCAGGTAAGCCATGATCAGCATCATATTTGATAGGTACGGCTTCACTTGACCACGTACGTCCATTTCATTTGGATCAGGTACGCTCGCTTCACATCAGGTACTTCATTTCAATTGATCAGGTATGTTCGCTTATTTGATCATTTGATCAGGTAGTTCATTTCATTTGATCAGGTACGTATTTTCATTGATCAGGTAGTCTTATTGATCAGGTACGCTCCATTTATTGATCAGGCAACGCTATTTCATTTGATCAGGTACATTCGTTCATTTGATCATTGATCAGGAGGCTCATTTGATCAGGCACGCTTATGTGATCATTTGATCAGGCAACGCTCCATTTTATTTGATCAGGTACGCTCCGCTTCTTCGATCAGTACGCTCCATTTCATCTAACAACGCTCGTCACTGGATAATTGATCAGGACGCTCCATTTCATTTGATCAGGTACTTTCCGTTCATTTGATCAGGTACGCTCCATTTCATTTGGATCAGGCTACGCCCGCTTCACTTGATCAAGTAGCTCATTTCATTTGATCAGCTACGCCTTCATTCGATCAGGACGCTCCATTTCATTTGATCAGGTATGTTCGCTTCATTTGATCATTTGATCAGGTATGTTCCGATGATCAGGTACGCATTTCATTTGATCAGGTACGCATGACAGGTAGCCATTTCATTTGATCAGGTACGCCCGCATCGATAATTTGATCAGGTACGCCTCCATTTCATTTGATCAGGTACGCTCCATTTCATTTAATCAGTAGCTCCATATTGATCAGGTACATTCCGTTCATTGACCGGTAGCCCGCTTTCATTTGATCAGGTACATTCCATTTCATTCGATCAGGCTACGCTCCATTTCATTTGATCAGGTACGTACTCATTAAATTTGATCATTTGATCAGGTAGTCCATTTCATTGATCAGGTATGTTCAATATGATCAGGTACGCCGCTTCATTTGATCATTTGATCTGGTACGCTCCATTTTATTTGATCAGGTACATTCCGCTTTCACTTGGATCAGGCACGCTCTGTTTCATTTGATCAGGTACGCTCCATTTCATTTGATCAGTTACGCTCCATTTATTTGATCAGGTATGTTCCGCTTTCATTTGATCAGGTACGCTCCGTTTCATTTGATCAGGTAACGCCCTTCATTTGATCAGGTAGTCCATTTATTTGATCAGGTACGCTCATTTCATTTGATCAGGTAGCCGCTTCATTTGATCATTTGATCAGGTACGCCCGTTTCATTGATCAGGTACGCTCCGCTTCATTTGATCATTTGATAGGTACGCTCCATTTAATTTGATCAGGTACTTTCCATTTTATTTGATCAGGTACGCTCCGCTTCATTGATCAGGTACGCTAATTCATTTGATCAGGTATGCCCGCTTTATTTGATAATTTGATCAGATACATTCCATTTCATTTGATCAGGTATGCTCCATTTCATTTGATCATTTGATCAGGTACGCCGTTCATTTGATCAGGTACGCCGTTCATTTGATCATTTGATCTGGTACGTCCATTTTATTGATCAGGTACATCTCCGCTTCATTTGATCAGGTACGTCCGCTTCATTTGATCAGGTACGTCCATTTCATTAGATCAGGACGCTCCATTTCATTTGGATCAGGTACGCTCCATTTCATTTCATCAGGCTACGCCCGCTTCATTCGATCAGGCACGCTCCGCTTCATTTGATCAGGTATGTTCCGTTTCATGATCATTTGATCAGGTATGTTCCGCTTAACGATCAGGCACATTCCGTATCGATCAGGTACGCTCCATTTCATGATCAGGTACGTATCATTTCATTTGATCATTTGATCAGGTAGCTCATTTCATTTGATCAGGTATGTTCAATTTCATTTGATCAGGCTACGCTCCATTTCATTTGATCAGGTACATTCGCTTCATTTGATCAGGAGTTCCATTTCATTTGATCAGGTACATCTGTTTCATTTGATAATTTGATCAGGTACTTTACATTTCATTTGATCAGGCAGCTCCATTTCATTTAATCAGGTACGCTCCATTTCATTTGATCAGGTACATTCGCTTCATTTGACCGGTAGTATTTGATCAGGTACATTCCATTTCATTCGATCAGGTACGCTCCATTTATTTGATATTGATCAGGTATGTTCGCTTCACTTGATCAGGTACGCTTCATTTGATCAGGCACGCCGTTCATTTGATCAGGTACGCTCCATTTCATTTGATCAGGTACGCTCATTTCATTTGATCAGGTACGCTCCGTTCATTTGATCATTTGATCAGGTACGCTCCGCTTCATTTGATCAGGTACGCCGTTTCATTTGATCATTTGATCAGGTACGCTCCATTTTATTTGATCAGGTACATTCCGTTCATTTGATCAGGTACGTTCCATTTCATTTGATCAGGTACGCTCCATTTCATTTGATCAGGTACGCTCCATTTCAATTGATCAGGTACGCTCCGTTTCATTTGATAATTTGATCAGGTACGCTCCATTTCATTTGATCAGGCTACGTTCCATTTTCATTTGATCAGGCTACGCTCCATTTCATTTGATCAGGTACGCTCCGCTTTCACTGATCACGCACGCTCCATTTCATTTGATCAGGTAGCCGTTTCATTCGATCAGGTACTTTCCATTTCAATTGATCAGGTATGTTCGTTCATTTGATCATTTGATCAGGTATGTTCCATTTCATTTGATCAGGTACATTTTCATTTGATCAGGTACGTTCCGCTTTCATTTGATCAGGTACGCTCCATTTATTTGATCAGGTACGCTCATTTCATTTGATCAGGTACATTCCGCTTCATTTGATCATTTGATCAGGTACGCCCGCTTCATTTGATCAGGTACGCTCCGCTTTCATTTGATCATTTGATCAGGTACGTTCCATTTTATTTGATCAGGTACGCCCGCTTTTTTCGATCAGGTACGTTCCATTTCATTTGAACAGGTACGCTCCGCTTCATTTGATAATTTGATCAGGCACGCTCCATTTCATTTGATCAGGTACTTTCCGTTTCATTTGATCAGGTACGTTCCATTTCATTTGATCAGGTACGTTCCGCTTTCACTTGATCAAGTACGCTCCATTTCATTTGATCAGCTACGTTCCGTTTCATTCGATCAGGTACGTTCCATTTCATTGATCAGGTATGTTCCGTTTCATTTGATCATTTGATCAGGTATGTTCCGCTTTCATTTGATCAGGTACGTTCCATTTCATTTGGATCAGGTACGTCGCTTTCATTTGATCAGGTACGCTCCATTTCATTTGATCAGGTACGCTCCGTTCATCTGATAATTGATCAGGAACGTCATTTCATTTGATCAGGTACGCCCCATTTCATTTAATCAGGTACGTTCCATTTCATTTGGATCAGGTACATTCCGCTTTCATTTGACCGGTACGCTCGTTCATTTGATCAGGTACATTCCATTTCATTCGATCAGGTACGCTCCATTTCATTTGATCAGGTACGCACCATTAAATTTGATCATTTGATCAGGTACGCTCCATTTCATTGATCAGGTATGTTCAATTTCATTTGATCAGGTACGCCCGCTTTCATTTGATCATTTGATCTGGTACGCTCCATTTTATTTGATCAGGTACATTCCGTTTTCACTTGATCAGGTACGCTCTGTTTCATTTGGATCAGGTACGCCCATTTCATTTGATCAGTTACGCTCCATTTCATTGATCAGGTATGTTCCGTTTCATTTGATCAGGTACGTTCCGCTTTGATTTGATCAGGTACGCTCCGCTTCATTTGATCAGGCACGTTCCATTTCATGATCAGGTACGTCATTTCATTTGATCAGGTACGCCCGTTTCATTTGATCATTTGATCAGGTACGCCGTTCATTTGATCAGGTACGTTCCGCTTCATTTGATCATTTGATCAGGTACGCTCCATTTAATTTGATCAGGTACTTTCCATTTTATTTGATCAGGTACGTTCCGCTTTCATTTGATCAGGTACGCTCTAATTCATTTGATCAGGAACGCTCCGCTTTCATTTGATAATTTGATCAGATACATTCCATTTCATTTGATCAGGTACGCTCCATTTCATTTGATCATTTGATCAGGTACGCTCCGCTTCATTTGATCAGGTACGCCGCTTTCATTTGATCATTTGATCTGGTACGCTCCATTTTATTTGATCAGGTACATTCCGTTTCATTTGATCAGGTACGCCCGTTTTCATTTGATCAGGTACGTTCCATTTCATTAGATCAGGTACGCTCCATTTCATTTGATCAGGTACGTTCCATTTCATTTCATCAGGTACGCCCGTTCATTCGATCAGGCACGCTCGCTTTCATTTGATCAGGTATGTTCCGCTTTCATTTGATCATTTGATCAGGTATGTTCCGCTTTCAATTGATCAGGTACATTCCGCTTCATTCGATCAGGTACGCTCCATTTCATTTGATCAGGTACGTACCATTTCATTTGATCATTTGATCAGGTACGTTCCATTTCATTTGATCAGGTATGTTCAATTTCATTTGATCAGGTACGTTCCATTTTCATTTGATCAGGTACATTCCGCTTCATTTGATCAGGAACGTTCCATTTCATTTGATCAGGTACGATCTGTTTCATTTGATAATTTGATCAGGTACTTTACATTTCATTTGATCAGGTACGTTCCATTTCATTTAATCAGGTAACGTCCATTTCATTTGATCAGGTACATTCCGTTTCATTTGACCGGACGCTCCGCTTTCATTTGATCAGGTACATTCCATTTCATTCGATCAGGTACGCTCCATTTCATTTGATCAGGTACGCACCATTTCATTTGATCATTTGATCAGGTACATTCCGCTTTCATTCGATCAGGTACGTTCCATTTCATTTCATCAGGAACGCTCCATTTCATTTGACCATTTGATCAGGTACGCCCGTTTCATTCGATCAGGTACGCCCGCTTTCATTTGATCAGGTATTTTCAATTTCATTTGATCAGGTACGCTCCATTTCATTTGATCAGGTACGCTCCGCTTTCATTTGATCAGGTACGCTTCTAATTCATTTGATCAGGTACGCTCCGCTTCATTGATAATTTGATCAGATACATTCCATTTCATTTGATCAGGTACGTTCCATTTCATTTGATCAGGTATGTTCCGTTTCATTTGGATCAGGTACGTCCCATTTCATTTGATCAGGTACGTTCCATTTCATTCGATCAGTTACGTTCCATTTCATTTGATCAGGTATGTTCCGTTTCATTTGATCATTTGATCAGGTATGTTCCGTTTCATTTGATCAGGTACGTTCCGCTTCATTTGATCAGGTAGGTTCCGCTTTCATTTGATCAGGTACGTTCCATTTCATTTGATCAGGTATGTTCCGCTTTCATTTGATCAGGTACGCCCCATTTCATTTGATCAGGTACGCTCCATTTCATCGATCAGTTACGCTCCATTTCATTTGATCAGGTATGTTCCGCTTTCATTTGATCATTTGATCAGGTATGTTCCGCTTCATTTGATCAGGTACGCCCGTTCATTTGATCAGGTAGGTTCCGTTTCATTTGATCAGGTACATTCCGCTTAATTTGATCAGGTACGCGCTTTCATTGATCAGGTACGTCCGCTTCATTTGATCATTTGATCATTTGATCAGGCTACGCTCCATTTTATTTGATCAGGTACATTCCGTTTCATTTGATCAGGTATGTTCCGTTTCATTTGATCAGATACGCTCCGCTTTCATTTGATCAGGTACGCTCCATTTCATTTGATCAGGTACGTTCCATTTCATTTGATCAGGTAGCTCCATTTTATTTGATCAGGTAACGCCGCTCATTTGATCTGGTACATTCCGTTTCATTCAATCAGGTACGCTCCATTTCATTTGATCAGGTACGCTTCCATTTCATTTGTTCATTTGATCAGGTACGCTCCGTTTCATTTGATCAGATACATTCCGCTTTCATTTGATCAGGAACGCTCCATTTCATTTGATCAGGTACGTTCCATTTAATTTGATCAGGTACTTTCCATTTTATTTGGATCAGGTACGTTCGCTTTCATTTGATCAGGTATTTTCAATTTCATTTGATCAGGTACGCTCCATTTCATTTGATCAGGTACGCTCCGTTTCATTTGATCAGGTACGTTCTAATTCATTTGATCAGGTACGCCGCTTTCATTTGATAATTTGATCAGATACATTCCATTTCATTTGATCAGGTACGCTCCATTTCATTTGATCATTTGATCAGGTACGCCGTTTCATTTGATCAGGTACGCTCCGCTTTCATTTGATCATTTGATCTGGTACGTCCATTTTATTTGATCAGGTACATTCCGGTTCATTTGATCAGGTACGCCCGCTTCATTTGATCAGGAACGCTCCATTTCATTAGATCAGGTAACGCTCCATTTCATTTGATCAGGTACGCTCCATTTCATTTCATCAGGTACGCTCCGCTTCATTCGATCAGGTACGCCCGCTTCACTTGATCAGGTATGTTCCGCTTTCATTAGATCATTTGATCAGGTATGTTCCGTTTCAATTGATCAGGTACATTCCGTTTCATTCGATCAGGTACGTTCCATTTCATTTGATCAGGTACGTACCATTTCATTTGATCATTTGATCAGGAACGCTCCATTTCATTTGATCAGGTATGTTCAATTTCATTTGATCAGGTACGCTCCATTTCATTTGATCAGGTACATTCCGTTTTCATTTGATCAGGTACGCTCCATTTCATTTGGATCAGGTACGATCTGTTTCATTTGATAATTTGATCAGGTACTTTACATTTCATTTGGATCAGGCAACGTTCCATTTCATTTAATCAGGAACGTTCCATTTCATTTGATCAGGTACATTCCGTTTCATTTGACCGGAACGCTCCGCTTCATTTGATCAGGTACATTCCATTTCATTCGATCAGGTACGCTCCATTTCATTTGATCAGGTACGTACCATTTCATTTGATCATTTGATCAGGTACATTCCGTTTCATTCGATCAGGTACGTTCCATTTCATTTCATCAGGTACGTTCCATTTCATTTGACCATTTGATCAGGTACGCTCCGCTTCATTCGATCAGGTACGCTCCGCTTTCATTTGATCAGGTATTTTCAATCTCATTTGATCAGGCTACGCTCCATTTCATTTGATCAGGTACGCCCGCTTCATTTGATCAGGTACGCTCTAATTCATTTGATCAGGTACGCTATGCTTTCATTTGATAATTTGATCAGATACATTCCATTTCATTTGATCAGGTACGTTCCATTTCATTTGATCATTTGATCAGGTACGCTCCGCTTCATTTGATCAGGTACGCTCCGTTTCATTTGATCAGGTACGCTCCATTTCATTGATCATTTGATCAGGTACGCCCGCTTTCATTTGATCAGATACATTCCATTTCATTTGATCAGGTACGCTCCATTTCATTTGATCATTTGATCAGGTACGCCCGCTTCATTTGATCAGGTACGCTCCGCTTTCATTTGATCATTGATCTGGTACGCTCCATTTTATTTGATCAGGTACATTCCGCTTTCATTTGATCAGGTACGCTCCGTTTCATTGATCAGGTACGTTCCATTTCATTAGATCAGGTACGCTCCATTTCATTTGATCAGGAACGCCCATTTCATTTCATCAGGTACGCTCCGCTTCATTCGATCAGGTACGCTCCGCTTTCACTTGATCAGGTATGTTCCGCTTCACTTGATCATTTGATCAGGTATGTTCCGCTTCAATTGATCAGGTACATTCCGCTTTCATTCGATCAGGCACGCTCCATTTCATTTGATCAGGTACGTACCATTTCATTTGATCATTTGATCAGGTACGTTCCATTTCATTTGATCAGGTATGTTCAATTTCATTTGATCAGGAACGCTCCATTTCAATTGATCAGGTACGCTTCGTTTCATTTGATAATTTGATCAGGTACGCTCCATTTCATTTGATCAGGTAACTCCATTTCATTTGATCAGGTACGTTCCATTTCATTAGATCAGGTACGTTCCATTTCATTTGATCAGGTACGCTCCATTTCATTTCATCAGGAACGCCGTTCATTCGATCAGGTACGCTCCATTTCATTTGATCAGGTACGTACCATTTCATTTGGATCATTTGATCAGGTACGCTCCATTTCATTTGATCAGGTATGTTCAATTTTCATTTGATCAGGCTACGTTCCATTTCAATTGATCAGGTACGCTTCGTTTCATTTGATAATTTGATCAGGTACGTTCCATTTCATTTGATCAGGTACGCTCCATTTCATTTGATCAGGCAACGCTCCATTTCATTTGATCAGGTACGCCCGCTTTCACTTGATCACGTACGCTCCATTTCATTTGATCAGGTACGCCCGCTTATTCGATCAGGTACTTTCCATTTCATTTGATCAGGTATGTTCCGTTTCATTTGATCATTTGATCAGGTACGCCCCATTTCATTTCATCAGGTACGCCCGTTCATTCGATCAGGAACGCTCCGTTTCATTTGATCAGGTACGCTCCATTTCATTTGATCATTTGATCAGGTACGTTCCGCTTCATTCGATCAGGTACGTTCCATTTCATTTGATCAGGTATGTTCCGTTTCATTTGATCAGGTACGCCCCATTTCATTTGATCAGGAACGCTCCATTTCATTCGATCAGTTACGCTCCATTTCATTTGATCAGGTATGTTCCGTTTCATTTGGATCATTTGATCAGGTATGTTCCGCTTCATTGGATCAGGTACGCTCCGCTTTCATTTGATCAGGTAGGTTCCGTTTCATTTGATCAGGTACGTTCCATTTCATTTGATCAGGTATGTTCCGTTTCATTTGATCAGGTACGTCCCATTTCATTTGATCAGGTACGCTCCATTTCATTCGATCAGTTACGCTCCATTTCATTTGATCAGGTATGTTCCGCTTTCATTTGATCATTTGATCAGGTATGTTCCGCTTCATTTGATCAGGTACGCTCCGTTTCATTTGATCAGGTAGGTTCCGTTTCATTTGATCAGGTACATTCCGCTTAATTTGGATCAGGTACGCCCGTTTCATTTGATCAGGTACGCCCGCTTCATTTGATCATTTGATCATTTGATCAGGTACGCTCCATTTTATTTGATCAGGTACATTCCGCTTTCATTTGATCAGGTATGTTCCGCTTTCATTTGATCAGATACGCTCCGTTTTCATTTGATCAGGTACGCTCCATTTCATTTGGATCAGGTACGCTCCATTTCATTTGATCAGGTACGCTCCATTTTATTTGATCAGGTACGCTCCGCTTTCATTTGATCTGGTACATTCCGCTTCATTCAATCAGGTACGCTCCATTTCATTTGATCAGGTACGCTCCATTTCATTTGTTCATTTGATCAGGTACGCTCCGCTTCATTTGATCAGATACATTCCGTTTCATTTGATCAGGTACGCTCCATTTCATTTGATCAGGTACGCTCCATTTAATTTGATCAGGTACTTTCCATTTTATTTGATCAGGTACGCCCGTTTCATTTGATCAGGTATTTTCAATTTCATTTGATCAGGTACGCTCCATTTCATTTGATCAGGTACGTTCCGCTTTCATTTGATCAGGCACGTTCTAATTCATTTGATCAGGTACGCTCCGCTTTCATTTGATAATTTGATCAGATACATTCCATTTCATTTGGATCAGGTACGCTCCATTTCATTTGGATCATTTGATCAGGTACGCTCCGCTTCATTTGATCAGGTACGCCCGCTTCATTTGATCATTTGATCTGGTACGCTCCATTTTATTTGATCAGGTACATTCCGCTTTCATTTGATCAGGTACGCTCCGCTTCATTTGATCAGGTAACGTTCCATTTCATTAGATCAGGTACGTTCCATTTCATTTGATCAGGTACGCTCCATTTCATTTCATCAGGTACGCTCCGCTTCATTCGATCAGGTACGCTCCGCTTTCATTTGATCAGGTATGTTCCGCTTTCATTTGGATCATTTGATCAGGTATGTTCCGCTTTCATTTGATCAGGTACGCCGCTTTCATTTGATCAGGTAGGTTCCGCTTTCATTTGATCAGGTACATTCCGCTTAATTTGATCAGGTACGCCCGCTTCATTTGATCAGGTACGCTCCGCTTTCATTTGATCATTTGATCATTTGATCAGGTACGCTCCATTTTATTTGATCAGGTACATTCCGCTTCATTTGATCAGGTATGTTCCGCTTCATTTGATCAGATACGCCCGCCTTCATTTGATCAGGTACGCTCCATTTCATTTGATCAGGTACGCTCCATTTCATTTGATCAGGTACGCTCCATTTTATTTGATCAGGTACGCTCCGCTTTCATTTGATCTGGTACATTCCGCTTTCATTCAATCAGGTACGCTCCATTTCATTTGATCAGGTACGCTCCATTTCATTTGTTCATTTGATCAGGTACGCTCCGCTTCATTGATCAGATACATTCCGCTTCATTTGATCAGGTACGCTCCATTTCATTTGATCAGGTACGCTCCATTTAATTTGATCAGGTACTTTCCATTTTATTTGATCAGGTACGCTCCGCTTCATTTGATCAGGTATTTTCAATTTCATTTGATCAGGTACGCTCCATTTCATTTGATCAGGTACGCTCCGCTTCATTTGATCAGGCACGCTTCTAATTCATTTGATCAGGTACGCCCGTTTCATTTGATAATTTGATCAGATACATTCCATTTCATTTGATCAGGTACGCTCCATTTCATTTGATCATTTGATCAGGTACGCTCCGCTTTCATTTGATCAGGTACGCCCGCTTCATTTGATCATTTGATCTGGTACGCTCCATTTTATTTGATCAGGTACATTCCGTTTCATTTGATCAGGTACGCTCCGCTTTCATTTGATCAGGTACGCTCCATTTCATTAGATCAGGTACGCTCCATTTCATTTGATCAGGTACGCTCCATTTCATTTCATCAGGTACGCTCCGCTTCATTCGATCAGGCACGCCCGCTTTCATTGGATCAGGTATGTTCCGCTTCATTTGATCATTTGATCAGGTATGTTCCGCTTCAATTGATCAGGTACATTCCGCTTCATTCGATCAGGTACGTTCCATTTCATTTGATCAGGTACGTACCATTTCATTTGATCATTTGATCAGGTACGCTCCATTTCATTTGATCAGGTATGTTCAATTTCATTTGATCAGGTACGCTCCATTTCATTTGATCAGGTACATTCCGCTTTCATTTGATCAGGTACGCTCCATTTCATTTGATCAGGTACGATCTGTTTCATTTGATAATTTGATCAGGTACTTTACATTTCATTTGATCAGGTACGCTCCATTTCATTTAATCAGGTACGCTCCATTTCATTTGATCAGGTACATTCCGCTTCATTTGACCGGGTAACGCCCGCTTTCATTTGATCAGGTACATTCCATTTCATTCGATCAGGTACGTTCCATTTCATTTGATCAGGTACGCACCATTTCATTTGATCATTTGATCAGGTACATTCCGCTTCATTCGATCAGGTACGCTCCATTTCATTTCATCAGGTACGCTCCATTTCATTTGACCATTTGATCAGGTACGCTCCGCTTCATTCGATCAGGTACGTTCCATTTCATTTGAACAGGTACGCTCCGCTTTCATTTGATAATTTGATCAGGTACGCTCCATTTCATTTGGATCAGGTACATTCCGTTTTCATTTGATCAGGTACGCTCCATTTCATTTGATCAGGTACGCCCGCTTTCACTTGATCACGTACGCTCCATTTCATTTGATTAGGTACGCTCCGCTTCATTTGATCATTTGATCTGGTACGCTCCATTTTATTTGGATCAGGTACATTCCGTTTCATTTGATCAGGTACGCTCCGCTTCATTTGATCAGGTACGCTCCATTTCATTAGATCAGGTACGCTCCATTTCATTTGATCAGGTACGCTCCATTTTATTTGATCAGGTACGCTCCTTTCATTTGATCAGGTACATTCCATTTCATTCGATCAGGTACGTTCCATTTCATTTGGATCAGGTACGCACCATTTCATTTGATCATTTGATCAGGTACATTCCGCTTTCATTCGATCAGGTACGTTCCATTTCATTTCATCAGGTAACGCTCCATTTCATTTGACCATTTGATCAGGTACGCCCGCTTCATTCGATCAGGTACGCTCCATTTCATTTGAACAGGTACGCCCGCTTTCATTTGATAATTTGATCAGGTACGCTCCATTTCATTTGATCAGGTACATTCCGTTTCATTTGATCAGGTACGTTCCATTTCATTTGATCAGGTACGCTCCGCTTTCACTTGATCACGTACGTACTCATTTCATTTGATCATTTGATCAGGTACGTTCCATTTCATTTGATCATGTATGTTCAATTTCATTTGATCAGGTACGTTCCATTTCATTTGATCAGGTACATTCCGCTTCATTTGATCAGGTACGTTCCATTTCATTTGATCAGGTACGATCTGTTTCATTTGATAATTTGATCAGGTACTTTACATTTCATTTGATCAGGTACGCTCCAGTTCATTTAATCAGGTACGTTCCATTTCATTTGATCAGGTACATTCCGCTTTCATTCGATCAGGAACGCTCCATTTCATTTGATCAGGTACGACCATTTCATTTGATCATTTGATCAGGTACATTCCGTTTCATTCGATCAGGTACGCTCCATTTCATTTGATCAGGTACGTACCATTTCATTTGATCATTTGATCAGGTACATTCCGTTTCATTCGATCAGGTACGCTCCATTTCATTTCATCAGGTACGCTCCATTTCATTTGATCAGGTACGCTCCATTCATTTCATCAGGTACGCCCATTTCATTTGATCAGGTACGCTCCATTTCATTTGATCAGGTACATTCCATTTCATTCGATCAGGTACGCCCCATTTCATTTGATCAGGTACGTACCATTTCATTTGATCATTGATCAGGTACATTCCGCTTCATTCGATCAGGTACGCTCCATTTCATTTCATCAGGTACGCCCATTTCATTTGACCATTTGATCAGGTACGCTCCGCTTCATTCGATCAGGTATGTTCAATTTCATTTGATCAGGCACGCTCCATTTCATTTGATCAGGTACATTCCGTTTCATTTGATCAGGTACGCTCCATTTCATTTGATCAGGTACGATCTGTTTCATTTGATAATTTGATCAGGTACTTTACATTTCATTTGATCAGGTACGCTCCATTTCATTTAATCAGGTACGTTCCATTTCATTTGGATCAGGTACATTCCGCTTTCATTTGACCGGGTACGTTCCGTTTCATTTGATCAGGTACATTCCATTTCATTCGATCAGGTACGCTCCATTTCATTTGATCATTTGATCAGGTATGTTCCGCTTCATTTGATCAGGTACGCCCGCTTTCATTTGATCAGGTAACGCTCCGCTTTCATTTGATCAGGTACGCTCCATTTCATTTGATCAGGTACGCTCATTTCATTTGATCAGGTACGCTCCGCTTTCATTTGATCATTTGATCAGGTACGCTCCGCTTTCATTTGATCAGGTACGCTCCGCTTCATTTGATCATTTGATCAGGTACGCTCCATTTTATTTGATCAGGTACATTCCGCTTTCATTTGATCAGGTACGCTCCATTTCATTTGATCAGGTACGTTCCATTTCATTTGATCAGGTACGCTCCATTTCAATTGATCAGGTACGCTCCGCTTCATTTGATAATTTGATCAGGTAACGCTCCATTTCATTTGATCAGGTACGCCATTTTCATTTGATCAGGTACGCTCCATTTCATTTGATCAGGTACGCTCCGCTTTCACTTGATCACGCACGCTCCATTTCATTTGGATCAGGTACGCTCCGCTTCATTCGATCAGGTACTTTCCATTTCAATGATCAGGTATGTTCCGTTTCATTTGATCATTTGATCAGGTATGTTCCATTTCATTGATCAGGTACGTCATTTTCATTTGATCAGGTACGCTTCGCTTCATTTGATCAGGTACGCTCCATTTATTTGATCAGGTACGCTCATTTCATTTGATCAGGTACATTCCGTTTCATTTGATCATTGATCAGGTACGCTCCGCTTCATTTGATCAGGTACGCTCCGCTTCATTTGATCATTTGATCAGGTACGCTCCATTTTATTTGATCAGGTACGCCCGTTTTTTCGATCAGGAACGTTCCATTTCATTTGAACAGGTACGCTCCGCTTCATTTGATAATTTGATCAGGTACGCTCCATTTCATTTGATCAGGTACTTTCCGTTTCATTTGATCAGGAACGTTCCATTTCATTGATCAGGTACGCTCCGCTTCACTTGATCA
Organism: Salmo salar; assembly: GCF_905237065.1. Lineage (NCBI taxonomy): Eukaryota > Metazoa > Chordata > Actinopteri > Salmoniformes > Salmonidae > Salmo > Salmo salar. The sequence goes on from NW_025547415.1 coordinate 20,646, forward strand.
AGTACGCTCCATTTCATTTGGATCAGCTACGCTCCGCTTCATTCGATCAGGCCACGCTCCATTTCATTTGATCAGGTATGTTCCGCTTTCATTTGATCATTTGATCAGGTATGTTCCGTTCATTTGATCAGGTACGCTCCATTTCATTTGATCAGGTACGCCCGTTTCATTTGATCAGGTACGCTCCATTTCATTTGATCAGGTACGCTCCGCTTTCATCTGATAATTTGATCAGGTAACGCTCCATTTCATTTGATCAGGTACGCTCCATTTCATTTAATCAGGTACGCTCCATTTCATTTGATCAGGTACATTCCGCTTTCATTTGACCGGGTACGCGCTTTCATTTGATCAGGTACATTCCATTTCATTCGATCAGGTACGCTCCATTTCATTTGATCAGGTACGCACCATTAAATTTGATCATTTGATCAGGTACGCTCCATTTCATTTGATCAGGTATGTTCAATTTCATTTGATCAGGTACGCTCCGCTTCATTTGATCATTTGATCTGGCACGCTCCATTTTATTTGATCAGGTACATTCCGCTTTCACTTGATCAGGAACGCTCTGTTTCATTTGATCAGGAACGCTCCATTTCATTTGATCAGTTACGCCCATTTCATTTGATCAGGTATGTTCCGTTTCATTTGATCAGGTACGCCCGTTCATTTGATCAGGTACGCTCCGCTTCATTTGATCAGGTACGCTCCATTTCATTTGATCAGGTACGCTCATTTCATTTGATCAGGTACGCTCCGCTTTCATTTGATCATTTGATCAGGAACGCTCCGTTTCATTTGATCAGGTACGCTCCGCTTCATTTGATCATTTGATCAGGAACGCTCCATTTAATTTGATCAGGTACTTTCCATTTTATTTGATCAGGTACGCTCCGCTTCATTTGATCAGGTACGCCTCTAATTCATTTGATCAGGTACGCTCCGCTTTCATTTGATAATTTGATCAGATACATTCCATTTCATTTGATCAGGTACGCTCCATTTCATTTGATCATTTGATCAGGTACGCCCGCTTTCATTTGATCAGGTACGCCCGCTTTCATTTGATCATTTGATCTGGTACGTTCCATTTTATTTGATCAGGTACATTCCGTTTCATTTGATCAGGTACGCCCGCTTTCATTTGATCAGGTACGCTCCATTTCATTAGATCAGGCACGCTCCATTTCATTTGATCAGGCACGCTCCATTTCATTTCATCAGGTACGCTCCGCTTCATTCGATCAGGCACGCTCCGCTTTCATTTGATCAGGTATGTTCCGCTTTCATTTGATCATTTGATCAGGTATGTTCCGCTTTCAATTGATCAGGTACATTCCGCTTCATTCGATCAGGTACGCTCCATTTCATTTGATCAGGTACGCACCATTTCATTTGATCATTTGATCAGGTACGCTCCATTTCATTTGATCAGGTATGTTCAATTTCATTTGATCAGGTACGCTCCATTTCATTTGGATCAGGTACATTCCGTTTCATTTGATCAGGTACGCTCCATTTCATTTGATCAGGTACGATCTGTTTCATTTGGATAATTTGATCAGGTACTTTACATTTCATTTGATCAGGAACGCTCCATTTCATTTAATCAGGTACGCTCCATTTCATTTGATCAGGTACATTCCGCTTCATTTGACCGGCACGCTCCGCTTCATTGATCAGGTACATTCCATTTCATTCGATCAGGTACGCTCCATTTCATTTGATCAGGTACGCATCATTTCATGATCATTTGATCAGGTACATTCCGCTTCATTCGATCAGGTACGCTCCATTTCATTTCATCAGGTACGTCCATTTCATTTGACCATTTGATCAGGCACGCCCGCTTCATTCGATCAGGTACGCTCCGCTTCATTTGATCAGGTATTTTCAATTTCATTTGATCAGGTACGCTCCATTTCATTTGATCAGGTACGCTCCGCTTCATTTGATCAGGAACGCTTCTAATTCATTTGATCAGGACGCCCGCTTCATTTGATAATTTGATCAGATACATTCCATTTCATTTGATCAGGTACGCTCCATTTCATTTGATCAGGTATGTTCCGTTTCATTTGATCAGGTACGTCCCATTTCATTTGATCAGGAACGCTCCATTTCATTCGATCAGTTACGTCCATTTCATTGATCAGGTATGTTCCGCTTTCATTTGGATCATTTGATCAGGTATGTTCCGCTTCATTTGATCAGGTACGCCCGCTTCATTTGATCAGGTAGGTTCCGTTTCATTTGATCAGGTACGCTCCATTTCATTTGGATCAGGTATGTTCCGTTTCATTTGATCAGGTACGCCCCATTTCATTTGATCAGGTACGCTCCATTTCATTCGATCAGTTACGCCCCCATTTCATTTGATCAGGTATGTTCCGTTTCATTTGATCATTTGATCAGGTATGTTCCGCTTCATTTGATCAGGTACGCCCGTTTCATTTGATCAGGTAGGTTCCGCTTCATTTGATCAGGTACATTCCGCTTAATTTGATCAGGTACGGCCGCTTCATTTGATCAGGTACGCTCCGCCTTCATTTGATCATTTGATCATTTGATCAGGTACGCTCCATTTTATTTGATCAGGTACATTCCGCTTCATTTGATCAGGTATGTTCCGTTTCATTTGATCAGATACGCTCCGCTTTCATTTGATCAGGTACGCTCCATTTCATTTGATCAGGCACGCTCCATTTCATTTGATCAGGTACGCCCCATTTTATTTGATCAGGTACGCTCCGCTTCATTTGATCTGGTACATTCCGCTTCATTCAATCAGGTAACGCTCCATTTCATTTGATCAGGTACGCTCCATTTCATTGTTCATTTGATCAGGTACGCTCGCTTCATTTGATCAGATACATTCCGCTTCATTTGATCAGGTACGCTCCATCATTTGATCAGGAACGCTCCATTTAATTTGATCAGGTACTTTCCATTTTATTTGATCAGGTATGCGCTTCATTTGATCAGGTATTTTCAATTTCATTTGATCAGGCACGCTCCATTTCATTTGATCAGGTACGCCCGCTTCATTTGATCAGGTACGCTCTAATTCATTTGATCAGGTACGCTCCGCTTTCATTTGATAATTTGATCAGATACATTCCATTTCATTTGATCAGGTACGCCCCATTTCATTTGATCATTTGATCAGGTACGCCCGCTTCATTTGATCAGGTACGCCGCTTTCATTTGGATCATTTGATCTGGAACGCTCCATTTTATTTGATCAGGTACATTCCGCTTCATTTGATCAGGTACGCCCGCTTTCATTTGATCAGGTACGCCCCATTTCATTAGATCAGGTACGCTCCATTTCATTTGATCAGGTACGCTCCATTTCATTTCATCAGGTACGCCCGCTTCATTCGATCAGGTACGCCCGCTTCATTTGATCAGGTATGTTCCGCTTTCATTAGATCATTGATCAGGTATGTTCCGCTTCAATTGATCAGGTACATTCCGCTTCATTCGATCAGGTACGCTCCATTTCATTTGATCAGGTACGTACTCATTTCATTTGATCATTTGATCAGGTACGCTCCATTTCATTTGGATCAGGTATGTTCAATTTCATTTGATCAGGTACGTTCCATTTCATTTGGATCAGGTACATTCCGCTTCATTTGATCAGGAACGCTCCATTTCATTTGATCAGGTACGATCTGTTTCATTTGATAATTTGATCAGGTACTTTACATTTCATTTGATCAGGTACGCTCCATTTCATTTAATCAGGTACGCCTCCATTTCATTTGATCAGGTACATTCCGCCTTCATTTGACCGGGTACGCCCGCTTCATTTGATCAGGTACATTCCATTTCATTCGATCAGGTACGCTCCATTTCATTTGATCAGGTACGTATCATTTCATTTGATCATTTGATCAGGTACATTCCGCTTCATTCGATCAGGTACGCTCCATTTCATTTCATCAGGTACGCTCCATTTCATTTGACCATTTGATCAGGCACGCCGCTTCATTCGATCAGGCACGCCCGCTTTCATTTGATCAGGTATTTTCAATTCATTTGATCAGGTACGTCCATTTCATTGATCAGGTACGCCCGCTTCATTTGATCAGGTACGTTCTAATTCATTTGATCAGGTACGCTATGCTTCATTTGATAATTGATCAGATACATTCCATTTCATTTGATCAGGTACGCTCCATTTCATTTGGATCATTTGATCAGGTACGCCCGCTTCATTGATCAGGTACGCCCGCTTTCATTGATCAGGTACGCTCCATTTCATTTGATCATTTGATCAGGTACGCTCCGCTTCATTTGATCAGATACATTCCATTTCATTTGATCAGGTACGCTCCATTTCATTTGATCATTTGATCAGGTACGCCCGCTTTCATTTGATCAGGTACGCCCGCTTTCATTTGATCATTTGATCTGGTACGCTCCATTTTATTGATCAGGTACATTCCGCTTCATTTGATCAGGTACGCCCGCTTCATTTGATCAGGTACGCTCCATTTCATTAGATCAGGTACGCTCCATTTCATTTGATCAGGAACGCTCCATTTCATTTCATCAGGTATGCCCGCTTCATTCGATCAGGTACGCCCGCTTCATTTGATCAGGTATGTTCCGCTTTCATTTGATCATTTGATCAGGTATGTTCCGTTTCAATTGATCAGGTACATTCCGCTTTCATTCGATCAGGTACGCTCCATTTCATTTGATCAGGTACGCACCATTTCATTTGATCATTTGATCAGGAACGCTCCATTTCATTTGATCAGGTATGTTCAATTTCATTTGATCAGGAACGCTCCATTTCAATTGATCAGGTACGCTTGCTTCATTTGATAATTTGATCAGGTACGCTCCATTTCATTTGATCAGGAACGCTCCATTTCATTTGATCAGGTACGCTCCATTTCATTAGATCAGGCACGCTCCATTTCATTTGATCAGGTACGCTCCATTTCATTTCATCAGGTACGCCGCTTCATCGATCAGGCACGTCCATTCATTTGATCAGGTACGCATCATTTCATTGATCATTTGATCAGGTACGCTCCATTTCATTTGATCAGGTATGTTCAATTTCATTTGATCAGGAACGCTCCATTTCAATTGATCAGGTACGCTTCTCATTGATAATTTGATCAGGTACGCTCCATTTCATTTGATCAGGTACGCTCCATTTCATTTGATCAGGAACGCTCCATTTCATTTGATCAGGTATGCCCGCTTTACCGATCACGCACGCTCCATTTCATTTGATCAGGAACGCTCCGCTTTATTCGATCAGGTACTTTCCATTTCATTTGATCAGGTATGTTCGTTCATTTGATCATTTGATCAGGTACGCTCCATTTCATTTCATCAGGTACGCTCGTTCATTCGATCAGGTACGCCCGCTTATTTGATCAGGCACGCTCCATTTCATTTGATCATTTGATCAGGTACGCTCCGCTTCATTCGATCAGGAACGCTCCATTTCATTTGATCAGGTATGTTCCGTTTCATTTGATCAGGTACGCCCCATTTCATTGATCAGGTACGCTCCATCATTCGATCAGTTACGTTCCATTTCATTTGATCAGGTATGTTCCGTTTCATTTGATCATTTGATCAGGTATGTTCCGCTTTCATTTGATCAGGTACGCCCGCTTCATTGATCAGGTAGGTTCCGCTTTCATTTGATCAGGTACGCTCCATTTCATTTGATCAGGTATGTTCCGCTTCATTTGATCAGGTACGCCCCATTTCATTTGATCAGGCACGCCCCATTTCATTCGATCAGTTACGCCCATTTCATTTGATCAGGTATGTTCCGCTTTCATTTGATCATTTGATCAGGTATGTTCCGCTTCATTTGATCAGGTATGCGTTCATTTGGATCAGGTAGGTTCCGCCTTCATTTGATCAGGTACATTCCGCTTAATTTGATCAGGTACGCCGTTCATTGATCAGGTACGCCCGCTTCATTTGATCATTTGATCATTTGATCAGGTACGCTCCATTTTATTTGATCAGGTACATTCCGTTTCATTTGATCAGGTATGTTCCGCCTTCATTTGATCAGATACGCTCCGTTTCATTGATCAGGTACGCTCCATTTCATTTGATCAGGTACGCTCCATTTCATTTGATCAGGTACGCTCCATTTTATTTGATCAGGTACGCCCGCTTTCATTTGATCTGGTACATTCCGCTTCATTCAATCAGGTACGCTCCATTTCATTTGATCAGGTACGCTCCATTTCATTTGTTCATTTGATCAGGTACGCCCGCTTTCATTTGATCAGATACATTCCGCCTTCATTTGATCAGGTACGCTCCATTTCATTTGATCAGGTACGCTCCATTTAATTTGATCAGGTACTTTCCATTTTATTTGATCAGGTACGCTCCGCTTCATTTGATCAGGTATTTTCAATTTCATTTGATCAGGCACGCTCCATTTCATTTGATCAGGTACGCTCCGCTTCATTTGATCAGGTACGCTCTAATTCATTTGATCAGGTACGCGCTTTCATTGATAATTTGATCAGATACATTCATTTCATTTGATCAGGCACGCTCCATTTCATTTGATCATTTGATCAGGTACGCCCGCTTCATTTGATCAGGTACGCTCCGCTTCATTTGATCATTTGATCTGGTACGCTCCATTTTATTTGATCAGGTACATTCCGCTTCATTTGATCAGGTAACGCTCCGCTTCATTTGATCAGGTACGCCCATTTCATTAGATCAGGTACGCTCCATTTCATTTGATCAGGTACGCCCATTTCATTTCATCAGGTACGCCCGCTTCATTCGATCAGGTACGCCCGCTTCACTTGATCAGGTATGTTCCGCTTCATTTGATCATTTGATCAGGTATGTTCCGTTTCAATTGATCAGGTACATTCCGCTTCATTCGATCAGGAACGCCCCATTTCATTTGATCAGGTACGCACCATTTCATTTGATCATTTGATCAGGTACGCTCCATTTCATTTGATCAGGTATGTTCAATTTCATTTGATCAGGAACGCTCCATTTCATTTGATCAGGTACATTCCGCTTCATTTGATCAGGTACGCTCCATTTCATTTGATCAGGTACGATCTGTTTCATTTGATAATTTGATCAGGTACTTTACATTTCATTTGGATCAGGTACGCTCCATTTCATTTAATCAGGTACGCTCCATTTCATTTGATCAGGTACATTCCGCTTCATTGACCGGCACGCCGCTTTCATTTGATCAGGTACATTCCATTTCATTCGATCAGGTACGCTCCATTTCATTTGATCAGGTACGTACCATTTCATTGATCATTTGATCAGGTACATTCCGTTTCATTCGATCAGGTACGCTCCATTTCATTTCATCAGGAACGCTCCATTTCATTTGACCATTGATCAGGTACGCCCGCTTTCATTCGATCAGGTACGCCCATTTCATTTGAACAGGTAGCTCCGCTTTCATTTGATAATTGATCAGGTACGCTCCATTTCATTGATCAGGTACATTCCGCTTCATTTGATCAGGTACGCTCCATTTCATTTGATCAGGTACGCTGTTTCACTGATCACGCACGCTCCATTTCATTTGATTAGGTACGCCCGCTTCATTTGATCATTTGATCTGGTACGCTCCATTTTATTTGATCAGGTACATTCCGTTTCATTTGATCAGGTACGCCCGCTTCATTTGATCAGGCACGCTCCATTTCATTAGATCAGGTACGCTCCATTTCATTTGATCAGGTACGCTCCATTTTATTTGATCAGGTACGCCCGCTTCATTTGATCAGGTACATTCCATTTCATTCGATCAGGTACGCTCCATTCATTTGATCAGGTACGTACCATTTCATTTGATCATTTGATCAGGTACATTCCGCTTCATTCGATCAGGTACGCCTCCATTTCATTTCATCAGGCAACGCTCCATTTCATTTGACCATTTGATCAGGTACGCTCCGCTTCATTCGATCAGGAACGCTCCATTTCATTTGAACAGGTACGCTCCGCTTCATTTGATAATTTGATCAGGTACGCTCCATTTCATTTGATCAGGTACATTCCGTTTCATTTGATCAGGTACGCTCCATTTCATTTGATCAGGTACGCTCCGCTTTAACTTGATCACGCACGCATCATTTCATTTGATCATTTGATCAGGAACGCTCCATTTCATTTGATCATGTATGTTCAATTTCATTTGATCAGGTACGCTCCATTTCATTTGATCAGGTACATTCCGTTTCATTTGATCAGGTACGCTCCATTTCATTTGATCAGGTACGATCTGTTTCATTTGATAATTTGATCAGGTACTTTACATTTCATTTGATCAGGCACGTCCATTTCATTTAATCAGGAACGCTCCATTTCATTTGATCAGGTACATTCCGCTTCATTCGATCAGGTACGCTCCATTTCATTTGATCAGGTACGTACCATTTCATTTGATCATTTGATCAGGTACATTCCGTTTCATTCGATCAGGCACGCTCCATTTCATTTGATCAGGTACGCACTCATTTCATTTGATCATTGATCAGGTACATTCCGCTTTCATTCGATCAGGTACGCTCCATTTCATTTCATCAGGTACGCTCCATTTCATTTGATCAGGAACGCTCCATTTCATTTCATCAGGTACGCCTCCATTTCATTTGATCAGGTACGCTCCATTTCATTTGATCAGGTACATTCCATTTCATTCGATCAGGACGCTCCATTTCATTTGATCAGGTACGCATCATTTCATTTGATCATTTGATCAGGTACATTCCGTTTCATTCGATCAGGTACGCTCCATTTCATTTCATCAGGTAAGCTCCATTTCATTTGACCATTTGATCAGGTACGCCCGCTTCATTCGATCAGGAACGCTCCATTTCATTTGAACAGGTACGCTCCGCTTTCATTTGATAATTTGATCAGGAACGCTCCATTTAATTGATCAGGTACATTTCGCTTCATTTGATCAGGTACGCTCCATTTCATTGATCAGGTACGCCCGTTTCACTGATCACGACGCTCCATTTCATTTGATCAGCTACGCTCCGCCTTCATTCGATCAGGTACGCTCCATTTCATTTGATCAGGTATGTTCCGCTTCATTTGATCATTTGATCAGGTACGCTCCATTTCATTTGTTCATTTGATCAGGAACGCCCGCTTAATTGATCAGGTATGTTCAATTTCATTTGATCAGGTATGCTCCATTTAATTTGATCAGGAACGCTCCATTTCATTTGATCAGGTACGCCCGTTTCATTTGATCAGGAACGCTCCAATTCATTTGATTAGGTACGCTCCGCTTCATTTGATCATTTGATCTGGTACGCTCCATTTTATTTGATCAGGTACATTCCGCTTTCATTTGATCAGGTACGCCGCTTTCATTTGATCAGGAACGCTCCATTTCATTAGATCAGGTACGCTCCATTTCATTTGATCAGGTACGCTCCATTTTATTTGATCAGGTACGCCCCGCCTTCATTGATCAGGTACATTCCATTTCATTCGATCAGGTACGCTCCATTCATTTGATCAGGTACGCACCATTTCATTTGATCATTTGATCAGGTACATTCCGCTTTCATTCGATCAGGTACGCTCCATTTCATTTCATCAGGTACGCTCCATTTCATTTGACCATTTGATCAGGTACGCCCCGCTTCATTCGATCAGGTACGCTCCATTCATTGAACAGGTACGCCCGCTTTCATTTGATAATTTGATCAGGAACGCTCCATTTCATTTGATCAGGTACATCCGTTTCATTTGATCAGGTACGCTCCATTTCATTTGATCAGGTAACGCGCCGCTTCACTGATCACGACGTACCATTTCATTTGATCATTTGATCAGGTACGCCTCCATTTCATTTGATCATGTATGTTCAATTTCATTGATCAGGTACGCTCCATTTCATTTGATCAGGTACATTCCGTTTCATTTGATCAGGTACGCTCCATTTCATTTGGATCAGGTACGATCTGTTTCATTTGGATAATTTGATCAGGTATTTACATTTCATTTGGATCAGGTACGCTCCATTTCATTTAATCAGGTACGCTCCATTTCATTTGATCAGGTACATTCCGCTTCATTTGACCGAACGCTCCGCTTCATTGATCAGGTACATTCCATTTCATTCGATCAGGCACGCTCCATTTCATTTGATCAGGTACGCACTCATTTCATTTGATCATTGATCAGGTACATTCCGCTTCATTCGATCAGGTACGCTCCATTTCATTTCATCAGGTACGCTCCATTTCATTTGACCATTTGATCAGGTACGCCCGCTTCATTCGATCAGGCAACGCTCCATTTCATTTGAACAGGTACGCCCGCTTTCATTTGATAATTTGATCAGGTACGCTCCATTTCATTTGATCAGGTACATTTCGCTTCATTTGATCAGGTACGCTCCATTTCATTTGATCAGGCACGCCCGCTTTCACTTGATCACGCAGCTCCATTTCATTTGATCAGCTACGCCCGCTTCATTCGATCAGGCACGCTCCATTTCATTTGATCAGGTATGTTCCGCTTTCATTTGATCATTTGATCAGGCACGCTCCATTTCATTTGTTCATTTGATCAGGTACGCCCGCTTAATTGATCAGGTATGTTCAATTTCATTGATCAGGTACGCTCCATTTAATTTGATCAGGAACGCTCCATTTCATTTGATCAGGTACGCTCCGCTTTCATTTGATCAGGAAACGCTCCAATTCATTTGATTAGGTACGCTCCGTTCATTTGATCATTTGATCTGGTACGCTCCATTTTATTTGATCAGGTACATTCCGCTTCATTTGATCAGGTACGCCCCGCTTCATTTGATCAGGCACGCTCCATTTCATTAGATCAGGTACGCTCCATTTCATTTGATCAGGTACGCCCATTTCATTTCATCAGGTACGCCCGCTTTCATTCGATCAGGTACGCTCCGCTTTCATTTGATCAGGTACGCTCCATTTCATTTGATCATTTGATCAGGTACGCTCCGCTTCATTCGATCAGGCAACGCTCCATTTCATTTGATCAGGTATGTTCGCTTCATTTGATCAGGTACGTCCCATTTCATTTGATCAGGCTACGCTCCATTTCATTCGATCAGTTACGCTCCATTTCATTGATCAGGTATGTTCCGCTTCATTGACATGATCAGGAGTTCGCTTCATGATAGGTAGCTCCGCTTCATGATCAGGTACGCTCCGCTTCATTGATCATTTGATCATTTGATCAGGTAACGCTCCATTTTATTTGATCAGGTACATTCCGTTTCATTTGATCAGGTATGTTCCGTTTCATTTGATCAGATACGCCGCTTTCATTTGGTCAGGTAACGCTCCATTTCATTTGATCAGGTACGCTCCATTTCATTTGATCAGGTACGCCCATTTTATTTGATCAGGTACGCCCGCTTTCATTTGATCTGGTACATTCCGCTTCATTCAATCAGGTAACGCTCCATTTCATTTGATCAGGTACGTCCATTTCATTTGTTCATTGATCAGGTACGCTCCGCTTCATTTGATCAGATACATTCCGCTTCATTTGATCAGGAACGCTCCATTTCATTTGATCAGGCACGCTCCATTTAATTTGATCAGGTACTTTCCATTTTATTTGATCAGGTAACGCCCGCTTTCATTGATCAGGTATTTTCAATTTCATTTGATCAGGTACGCTCCATTTCATTTGATCAGGTACGCTCCGCTTTCATTTGATCAGGAACGTCTAATTCATTTGATCAGGTACGCCCGCTTTCATTTGATAATTTGATCAGGTACATTCCATTTCATTTGATCAGGAACGCTCCATTTCATTTGGATCATTTGATCAGATACGCTCCGCTTCATTTGATCAGGTACGCCCGCTTTCATTTGATCATTTGATCTGGAATGCTCCATTTTATTTGATCAGGTACATTCCGTTTCATTTGATCAGGTACGCCCGCTTCATTTGATCAGGCAACGCTCCATTTCATTAGATCAGGTACGCTCCATTCATTTGATCAGGAACGCTCCATTTCATCATCAGGTACGCCCGGTCATTCGATCAGGAACGCCCGCTTCATTTGATCAGGTACGCTCCATTTCATTTGATCATTTGATCAGGTATGTTCCGCTTTCATTTGGATCAGGTACGCCCGCTTTCATTTGAACAGGTATGTTCCGCTTCATTTGATCATTTGATCAGGTACGCTCCATTTCATTTGTTCATTTGATCAGGTACGCGCCGCTTAATTTGATCAGGTATGTTCAATTTCATTTGATCAGGTACGCTCCGCTTTCATTTGATCAGGCACGCTCCAACATTTGATTAGGTACGCCCGCTTTCATTTGATCATTTGATCTGGTACGCTCCATTTTATTTGATCAGGTACATTCCGCTTCATTGATCAGGAACGCTCCGCTTCATTTGATCAGGTACGTCCATTTCATTAGATCAGGCAACGCTCCATTTCATTTGATCAGGCACGCCCATTTCATTTCATCAGGTACGGCCCGCTTCATTCGATCAGGTACGCCCGCTTCATTTGATCAGGTACGCTCCATTTCATTTGATATTTGATCAGTAGCCCGCTTCATTCGATCAGGTACGCTCCATTTCATTTGATCAGGTATGTTCCGCTTTCATTTGATCAGGTACGCCCCATTTCATTTGATCAGGTACGCTCCATTTCATTCGATCAGTTACGCTCCATTTCATTTGATCAGGTATGTTCCGCTTTCATTTGATCATTTGATCAGGTATGTTCCGCTTTCATTTGATCAGGTACGCCGCTTTCATTTGATCGGTAGGTTCCGCTTTCATTTGATCAGGAACGCTCCATTTCATTTGATCAGGTACGCTAATTTCATTTGATCAGGTACATTCCGCTTCATTTGATCAGGTACGCCCGCTTTCATTTGATCAGGCACGCCGCTTCATTTGATCATTTGATCATTTGATCAGGTACGCTCCATTTTATTGATCAGGTACATTCCGCTTCATTTGATCAGGTATGTTCCGCTTTCATTTGATCAGATACGCGTTCATTTGGTCAGGTACGCTCCATTTCATTGATCAGGTACGCTCCATTTCATTTGATCAGGTACGCCCATTTTATTTGATCAGGTACGCCCGCTTTCATTTGATCTGGTACATTCCGTTTCATTCAATGAGGTAACGCTCCATTTCATTTGATCAGGTACGCTCCATTTCATTTGTTAGATCAGGTACGCCCGTTTCATTGATCAGATACATTCCGTTTCATTTGATCAGGTACGCTCCATTTCATTTGATCAGGCAACGCTCCATTTAATTTGATCAGGTACTTTCCATTTTATTGATCAGGTACGCCCGCTTCATTGATCAGGTATTTTCAATTTCATTGATCAGGTACGCTCCATTTCATTTGGATCAGGTACGCCCGCTTCATTGATCAGGTACGCTCTAATTCATTGATCAGGTACGCTCCGCTTCATTTGATAATTTGATCAGGTACATTCCATTTCATTTGATCAGGTACGGCTCCATTTCATTTGATCATTTGATCAGATACGCTCCGCTTTCATTTGATCAGGTACGCCCGCTTTCATTTGATCATTTGATCTGGTACGCTCCATTTTATTTGATCAGGTACATTCCGCTTTCATTTGATCAGGTACGCTCCGCTTTCATTTGATCAGGTACGCTCCATTTCATTAGATCAGGCACGCTCCATTTCATTTGATCAGGTACGCCCCATTTCATTTCATCAGGAACGCCCGGTCATTCGATCAGGCACGCCCGCTTCATTTGATCAGGCACGCTCCATTTCATTTGGATCATTTGATCAGGTATGTTCCGCTTTCATTTGATCAGGTACGCCCGCTTCATTTGAACAGGTACGCCCGCTTCATTTGATCAGGTACGCTCCATTTCATTTGATCAGGTACGCTCATTTCATTTGATCAGGTACATTCCGCTTCATTTGATCAGGTACGCCCGCTTTCATTTGATCAGGTACGCTCCGCTTTCACTTGATCATTTGATCATTTGACCAGGTAACGCTCCATTTTATTTGATCAGGTACATTCCGCTTTCATTTGATCAGGTATGTTCCATTTCATTTGATCAGATCATTTCCGTTTCATTTGATCAGGTACGCTCCATTTCATTTGATCAGGTACGCTCCATTTATTTGATCAGGTACGCTCCATTTCATTTGTTCATTTGATCAGGTACGCCCGCTTTCATTGATCAGGTATGTTCAATTTCATTTGATCAGGTACGCTCCATTTCATTTGATCAGGTACGCTCCGCTTTCATTTGATCAGGTACGCTCCATTTCATTTGATCAGGTATGTTCCGCTTTCATTTGATAATTTGATCAGGTACGCTCCATTTCATTTGATCAGGTACGCCTCCATTTCATTTGATCAGGACGTCCATTTCATTTGATCAGGTACATTCCGCTTTCATTTGACCAGGTATGTTCCGCTTTCATTTATTCAGGTAACGCCCGCTTTCATTTGATCAAGTACGCTCCATTTCATTTGATCAGGTACGCCCGCTTCAGTTGATCAGGTACATTCCATTTCATTTGATCATTTGATCAGGCACGCTCCCTTTCATTTGATCATTTGATCTGGTACATTCCATTTTATTTGATCAGGTACATTCCGCTTCATTTGATCAGGTACGCTCCGCTTCATTTGATCAGGCACGCTCCACTTCATTAGATCAGGTACGCACCACTTCATTCGATCAGGTACTTTCCATTTCATTTGATCAGGTACGCTCCATTTCATTTGATCATTTGATCAGGTACGCTCTGTTTCATTCGATCAGGTACGCTCCATTTCATTTGATCAGGCACGCTCCATTTCATTTGATCATTTGATTAGGTACGCGCCGCTTCATTCGATCAGGTACGCTCCATGTCATTTGGATCAGGTACGCCCGCTTTCATTTGATAATTTGATCAGGTATGTTCCATTTCATTTGATCAGATACGCCTCTGTTTTATTTGATCAGGAACGCTCCATTTCATTTGATCAGGAACGCTCCATTTCATTGATCAGGTACGCTCCATTTTATTTGATCAGGCACGCCCGCTTCATTTGATCAGGTACATTCCATTTCATTCGATCAGGAACGCTCCATTTCATTTGATGAGGTACTTTCCATTTCATTTGATCATTTGATCAGGTACGCACCATTTCATTTGATCAGGTATGTTCAATTTCATTTGATCAGGTACATTCCATTTAATTTGGATCAAGTACGCCGCTTCATTTGATCAGGTACATTCCATTTCATTTGATCATGTACGTTCTGTTTCATTTGGATAATTTGATCAGGTACGCTCCATTTCATTTGATCAGGCAACGCTCCATTTCATTTGATCAGGTACATTCGGTTTCATTTGACCAGGAACGCCCGCTTCATTTGATCAGGTACGCTCCGCTTTCATTTGATCAAGCACGCTCCATTTCATTTGATCAGGTACGCCCGCTTCATTTGATCAGGTACGCTCCATTTCATTTGGATCATTTGATCAGGTACGCTCCGCTTTCATTTGATCAGGTACGATCCGCTTCATTGATCAGATACGTTCCGCTTTCATTTGATCAGGTACGCTCCATTTCATTTGATCAGGTACGCTCCATTTCATTGATCAGGCACGCTCCATTTATTGATCAGGTACGCGCCGCTTCATTGATCAGGTACATTCCATTTCATTCGATCAGGAACGCTCCATTTCATTTGATGAGGTACTTTCCATTTCATTTGATCATTTGATCAGGTACGTACCATTTCATTTGATCAGGTATGTTCAATTTCATTTGATCAGGTACATTCCATTTAATTTGATCAGGTAAGTTCCGCTTTCATTTGATCAGGTACGCTCCATTTCATTTGATCAGGCTACGCTCTGTTTCATTTGATAATTTGATCAGGCACGCTCCATTTCATTTGATCAGGAAACGCTCCATTTCATTTGATCAGGTACATTCCGCCTTCATTTGACCAGGTACGCTCCGCTTCATTTGATCAGGTACGCCCGCTTTCATTTGATCAAGTACGCTCCATTTCATTTGATCAGGTACGCTCCGCTTTCATTTGATCAGGTACGCTCCATTTCATTTGATCATTTGATCAGGCACGCTCGCTTTCATTTGATCAGGTACGCTCCGCTTCATTTGATCAGATACGCTCCGCTTTCATTTGATCAGGATACGCTCCATTTCATTTGATCAGGTACGCTCATTTAATTTGATCAGGTAACGCCCGCTTTCATTTGATCATTTGATCAGGTAACGCCCGCTTCATTGATCAGGTACGCTCCATTTTATTTGATCAGGTACGCTCCGCTTTCATTTGATCAGGTACGCTCCGCTTTCATTTGATCATTTGATCAGGTACGCTCCATTTCATTTGATCAGGCACGCTCCATTTCATTTGATCAGGTACGCTCCATTTCATTTGATCAGGTACATTCTGTTTCATTTGACCAGGTATGCCCGCTTTCATTTGATCAGGTACGCCCGCTTTCATTTGATCAAGTACGCTCCATTTCATTTGATCATTTGATTAGGTACGCCGCTTCATTCGATCAGGTACGCTCCATGTCATTTGATCAGGTACGCCGCTTCATTTGGATAATTTGATCAGGTATGTTCCATTTCATTTGATCAGATACGCTCTGTTTTATTTGATCAGGTACGTTCCATTTCATTTGATCAGGTACGCTCCATTTCATTTGATCAGGCACGCTCCATTTTATTTGATCAGGTACGCCCGCTTTCATTTGATCAGGTACATTCCATTTCATTCGATCAGGTACGCCCATTTCATTTGATGAGGTACTTTCCATTTCATTTGGATCATTTGATCAGGTACGCACCATTTAATTGATCAGGTATGTTCAACTTCATTTGATCAGGTACATTCCATTTAATTTGATCAGGCACGCTCCGCTTCATTTGATCAGGTACATTCCATTTCATTGATCAGGCACGCTCTGTTTCATTTGATAATTTGATCAGGCAACGCTCCATTTCATTTGATCAGGCACGTCCATTTCATTTGATCAGGTACATTCGGTTTCATTTGACCAGGTACGCCCCGCTTCATTTGATCAGGCACGCTCCGCTTTCATTTGATCAAGCACGCTCCATTTCATTTGATCAGGTACGCCCGCTTCATTTGATCAGGTACGCTCCATTTCATTTGATCATTTGATCAGGAACGCCCGCTTTCATTTGATCAGGTACGCTCCGCTTCATTTGATCAGATACGCTCCGCTTCATTTGATCAGGTATGTTCCATTTCATTTGATCAGGTACGCTCCATTTCATTTGATCAGGAACGCCCGCTTTATTCGATCAGGTACTTTCCATTTCATTTGGATCAGGTATGTTCCGCTTTCATTTGATCATTTGATCAGGTACGCTCCATTTCATTTCATCAGGTACGCCCGCTTCATTCGATCAGGTACGCCCGCTTTCATTTGATCAGGAACGCTCCATTTCATTTGATCATTTGATCAGGTACGCTCCGCTTCATTCGATCAGGTACGCTCCATTTCATTTGATCAGGTATGTTCCGCTTTCATTTGATCAGGTACGCCCCATTCATTTGGATCAGGAACGCTCCATTTCATTCGATCAGTTACGCTCCATTTCATTTGATCAGGTATGTTCCGTTTCATTTGATCATTTGATCAGGTATGTTCCGTTTCATTTGATCAGGTACGCTCCGCTTTCATTTGATCAGGTAGGTTCCGCTTTCATTTGATCAGGTACGCTCCATTTCATTTGATCAGGTATGTTCCGTTTCATTTGATCAGGTACGCCCCATTTCATTTGGATCAGGTACGCTCCATTTCATTCGATCAGTTACGCCCCATTTCATTTGATCAGGTATGTTCCGCCTTCATTTGATCATTTGATCAGGTATGTTCCGCTTCATTTGATCAGGTACGCTCCGCTTCATTTGACTCAGGTAGGTTCCGCTTTCATTTGATCAGGTACATTCCGCTTAATTTGATCAGGTACGCTCCGCTTTCATTTGATCAGGTACGCCCGTTCATTTGATCATTTGATCATTTGATCAGGTACGCTCCATTTTATTTGATCAGGTACATTCCGCTTTCATTTGATCAGGTATGTTCCGCTTCATTTGATCAGATACGCTCCGCCTTCATTTGATCAGGTACGCTCCATTTCATTTGATCAGGTACGCTCCATTTCATTTGGATCAGGCACGCTCCATTTTATTTGATCAGGTACGCCCGCTTCATTTGATCTGGTACATTCCGCTTTCATTCAATCAGGTACGCTCCATTTCATTTGATCAGGTAACGCTCCATTCATTTGTTATTGATCAGGTATGCTCCGTTTCATTGATCAGATACATTCCGTTTCATTTGATCAGGTACGCTCCATTTCATTTGATCAGGTACGCTCCATTTAATTTGATCAGGTACTTTCCATTTTATTTGATCAGGAACGCTCCGCTTTCATTTGATCAGGTATTTTCAATTTCATTTGATCAGGTACGCTCCATTTCATTTGATCAGGTACGCTCCGCTTTCATTTGATCAGGTACGCTCTAATTCATTGATCAGGCACGCCCGCTTTCATTTGATAATTTGATCAGATACATTCCATTTCATTTGATCAGGTACGTCCATTTCATTTGATATTGATCAGGTACGCCCGCTTTCATTGATCAGGTACGCCCGCTTTCATTTGATCATTTGATCTGGTACGCTCCATTTTATTTGATCAGGTACATTCCGCTTCATTTGATCAGGTACGCTCCGCTTCATTTGATCAGGTACGCTCCATTTCATTAGATCAGGTACGCTCCATTTCATTTGATCAGGTACGCCCCATTTCATTTCATCAGGAACGCCCGCTTCATTCGATCAGGTACGCTCCGCTTCATTTGATCAGGTATGTTCCGCTTCATTTGATCATTTGATCAGGTATGTTCCGCTTCAACTGATCAGGTACATTCCGCTTCATTCGATCAGGTACGCTCCATTTCATTTGATCAGGTACGCATCATTTCATTGATCATTTGATCAGGTACGCTCCATTTCATTTGATCAGGTATGTTCAACTTCATTTGATCAGGTAACGCTCCATTTCATTTGATCAGGTACATTCCGCTTTCATTTGATCAGGCACGCTCCATTTCATTTGATCAGGTACGATCCGTTTCATTTGATAATTTGATCAGGTACTTTACATTTATTTGGATCAGGAACGCTCCATTTCATTTAATCAGGTACGCTCCATTTCATTTGATCAGGTACATTCCGCTTCATTTGACCGGTACGCCCGCTTCATTTGATCAGGTACATTCCATTTCATTCGATCAGGTACGCTCCATTTCATTTGATCAGGTACGCACTCATTTCATTTGATCATTTGATCAGGTACATTCCGCTTCATTCGATCAGGAACGCTCCATTTCATTTCATCAGGTAACGCTCCATTTCATTTGACCATTTGATCAGGTACGCTCCGCTTCATTCGATCAGGCACGCTCCATTTCATTTGAACAGGAACGCTCCGCTTTCATTTGATAATTTGATCAGGAAACGCTCCATTTCATTTGATCAGGTACATTCCGCCTTCATTTGATCAGGAACGCTCCATTTCATTTGATCAGGCACGCCCGCTTTCACTTGATCACGCACGCCCATTCATTTGATTAGGTACGCTCCGCTTCATTTGATCATTTGATCTGGTACGCTCCATTTTATTTGATCAGGTACATTCCGCTTTCATTTGATCAGGTACGCCCGCTTTCATTTGATCAGGTACGCTCCATTTCATTAGATCAGGAACGCTCCATTTCATTTGATCAGGTACGCTCCATTTTATTTGATCAGGTACGCCCGCTTCATTTGATCAGGTACATTCCATTTCATTCGATCAGGTACGCTCCATTTCATTTGATCAGGTACGTACCATTTCATTTGGATCATTTGATCAGGTACATTCCGCTTTCATTCGATCAGGTACGCTCCATTTCATTTCATCAGGTACGCTCCATTTCATTTGACCATTTGATCAGGTACGCCCGCTTTCATTCGATCAGGAACGCTCCATTTCATTTGAACAGGTACGCCCGCTTTCATTTGATAATTTGATCAGGTACGCTCCATTTCATTTGATCAGGTACATTCCGCTTTCATTTGATCAGGTACGCTCCATTTCATTTGATCAGGTACGCCCGCTTCACTTGATCACGCACGCTCCATTTCATTTGATCAGCTACGCTCCGCTTCATTTGATTAGGTACGCTCCATTTCATTTGATCAGGTACGATCTGTTTCATTTGGATAATTTGATCAGGTACTTTACATTTCATTTGATCAGGTACGCTCCATTTCATTTAATCAGGAAACGCTCCATTTCATTTGATCAGGTACATTCCGCTTCATTTGACCGGGAACGCTCCGCTTCAATTGATCAGGTACATTCCATTTCATTCGATCAGGAACGCTCCATTTCATTTGGATCAGGTACGTACCATTTCATTTGATCATTTGATCAGGTACATTCCGCTTTCATTCGATCAGGTACGCTCCATTTCATTTCATCAGGTACGCTCCATTTCATTTGACCATTTGATCAGGTACGCCCGCTTCATTCGATCAGGTACGCTCCATTTCATTTGAACAGGTACGCCCGCTTCATTTGATAATTTGATCAGGTACGCTCCATTTCATTTGATCAGGTACATTCCGCCTTCATTTGATCAGGTACGCTCCATTTCATTTGATCAGGTACGCTCCGCTTTCACTTGATCACGACGCTCCATTTCATTTGATCAGCTACGCCCGCTTCATTCGATCAGGAAACGCTCCATTTCATTTGATCAGGTATGTTCCGCTTTCATTTGATCATTTGATCAGGTACGCTCCATTTCATTTGTTCATTTGATCAGGTACGCTCCGCTTAATTTGATCAGGTATGTTCAATTTCATTTGATCAGGAACGTTCCATTTAATTTGATCAGGTACGCCATTTCATTTGATCAGGTACGCCGCTTCATTTGATCAGGTACGCTCCAATCATTTGATTAGGTACGCCCGCTTCATTTGATCATTTGATCTGGTACGCTCCATTTTATTTGATCAGGTACATTCCGCTTCATTTGATCAGGTACGCCCGCTTTCATTTGATCAGGTACGCTCCATTTCATTAGATCAGGCTAACGCTCCATTTCATTTGATCAGGTACGCTCCATTTTATTGATCAGGCACGCCCGCTTCATTTGATCAGGTACATTCCATTTCATTCGATCAGGAACGCTCCATTTCATTTGATCAGGTAAGTTCCGCTTTCATTTGATCAGGCACGCTCCATTCATTTGATCAGGTACGCTCTGTTTCATTTGATAATTTGATCAGGTAACGCTCCATTTCATTTGATCAGGTACGCTCCATTTCATTTGATCAGGTACATTCCGCTTCATTTGACCAGGTACGCCGCTTCATTTGATCAGGTACATTCCGTTTCATTTGACCAGGTACGCTCCGCTTTCATTTGATCAGGTACATTCCATTTAATTTGATCAGGTAAGTTCCGCTTTCATTTGATCAGGAACGTTCCATTTCATTTGATCAGGTACGCCTCTGTTTCATTTGGATAATTTGATCAGGTAACGCTCCATTTCATTTGATCAGGTACGCTCCATTTCATTTGATCAGGTACATTCCGTTTCATTTCACCAGGTACGCCCGCTTCATTTGATCAGGCACGCCCGCTTTCATTTGATCAAGTACGCTCCATTTCATTTGATCAGGTACGCTCCGTTTCATTTGATCAGGTACGCTCCATTTCATTTGATCATTTGATCAGGCACGCCCGCTTCATTTGATCAGGTACGCTCCGCTTTCATTTGATCAGATACGCCCGCTTTCATTTGATCAGGCACGCTCCATTTCATTTGATCAGGTACGCTCATTTAATTTGATCAGGTACGCCCGCTTCATTTGATCATTTGATCAGGTACGCTCCGCTTTCATTTGATCAGGTACGCTCCATTTTATTTGATCAGGTACGCTCCGCTTCATGATCAGGCACGCTCCGCTTCATTTGGATCATTTGATCAGGTACGCTCCATTTCATTTGATCAGGTACGCTCCATTTCATTTGATCAGGTACGCTCCATTTCATTTGATCAGGTACATTCTGTTTCATTTGACCAGGTACGCCCGCTTTCATTTGATCAGGTACGCTCCGCTTTCATTTGATCAAGTACGCTCCATTTCATTTGATCATTTGATTAGGTACGCTCCGTTTCATTCGATCAGGTACGCTCCATGTCATTGATCAGGCTAACGCCCGCTTCATTTGATAATTTGATCAGGTATGTTCCATTTCATTTGATCAGATACGCTTCTGTTTTATTTGATCAGGCACGCTCCATTTCATTGATCAGGTATGCTCCATTTCATTTGATCAGGTACGCTCCATTTTATTTGATCAGGTACGCCCGCTTCATTTGATCAGGTACATTCCATTTCATTCGATCAGGTAACGCTCCATTTCATTGATGAGGTACTTTCCATTTCATTTGATCATTGATCAGGTACGCACCATTTAATTTGATCAGGTATGTTCAATTTCATTTGATCAGGTACATTCCATTTAATTTGATCAGGAACGCTCCGCTTTCATTTGATCAGGTACATTCCATTTCATTTGATCAGGAACGCTCTGTTTCATTTGATAATTTGATCAGGTACGCTCCATTTCATTTGATCAGGTACGCTCCATTTCATTTGGATCAGGTACATTCGGTTTCATTTGACCAGGTACGCCCGCTTCATTTGATCAGGAACGCCCGCTTCATTTGATCAAGTACGCTCCATTTCATTTGATCAGGTACGCTCCGCTTCATTTGATCAGGCACGCTCCATTTCATTTGATCATTTGATCAGGTACGCTCCGCTTCATTTGATCAGGCACGCCCGCTTTCATTTGATCAGATACGCCCGCTTCATTTGATCAGGTATGTTCCATTTCATTGATCAGGAACGCCTCCATTTCATTTGATCAGGTACGCTCCATTTTATTTGATCAGGTACGCTCCGCTTCATTTGATCAGGTACATTCCATTTCATTCGATCAGGTACGCTCCATTTCATTTGATGAGGTACTTTCCATTTCATTTGATCATTTGATCAGGTACGTACCATTTCATTTGATCAGGTATGTTCAATCTCATTTGATCAGGTACATTCCATTTAATTTGATCAGGTAAGTTCCGTTTCATTTGATCAGGTACGCTCCATTTCATTTGATCAGGTACGCTCTGTTTCATTTGATAATTTGATCAGGTACGCTCCATTTCATTTGATCAGGAACGCTCCATTTCATTTGATCAGGTACATTCCGCTTCATTTGACCAGGTAGCTCCGCTTCATTTGATCAGGTACGCCCGCTTCATTTGATCAAGTACGCTCCATTTCATTTGATCAGGTACGCCCGCTTCATTGATCAGGTACGCTCCATTTCATTTGATCATTTGATCAGGTACGCTCCGCTTCATTGATCAGGTACGCCCGCTTCATTGATCAGATACGCCCGCTTCATTTGATCAGGCAACGCCCATTTCATTTGATCAGGTACGCTCATTTAATTTGATCAGGTACGCCCGCTTCATTGATCATTTGATCAGGTACGCCCGCTTCATTTGATCAGGTACGCTCCATTTTATTTGATCAGGTACGCCCGCTTTCATTTGATCAGGTACGCCCGCTTCATTTTATCATTTGATCAGGTACGCCCCATTTCATTGATCAGGTACGCTCCATTTCATTGATCAGGTACGCTCCATTTCATTGATCAGGTACATTCTGTTTCATTTGACCAGGTACGCCGCTTCATTTGATGAGGTACGCCCGCTTTCATTTGATCAAGTACGCTCCATTTCATTGATCAGGTACGCCCGCTTCATTGATCAGGTACGCTCCATTTCATTTGATCATTTGATCAGTTACGCTCCTTTATTTGATCAGGTACGCTCCATTTCATTTGATCAGATACGCCGCTTCATTTGATCAGGCACGCTCCATTTCATTTGATCAGGTATGCTCATTTAATTTGGATCAGGTACGCCCGCTTCATTTGATCATTTGATCAGGTACGCCCGCTTCATTTGATCCGGTAAGTTCCATTTTATTTGATCAGGTATGTTCCGTTTCATTTGATCAGGTACGCTCCGCTTCATTTGATCATTTGATATTTGATCAGGTACGCTCCGCTTTCATTTGATCAGGTACGTTCGTTTCATTTGATCATTTGATCAGGCACGCCTCCATCTTATTTGATCAGGTACATTCCGCTTTCATTGATCAGGCACGCTCCGCTTCATTTGATCAGATACGCCTCCAGGTAATGCTCCATTTCATTTGATCAGGTACATTCCATTTAATTTTATCAGGTACTTTCCATTTTATTTGATCAGGTACGCTCCGCTTCATTTGATCAGGTACATTCAATTTCATTCGATCAGGTATGCTCCCTTTCATTTGATCAGGTACGCTCCATTTCATTTGATCATTTGATCAGATACGCCGCTTCATTTGATCAGGTATGATCAATTTCATTTGATCAGGTACGCTCCATTTCATTTGGATCAGGCACGCCCGCTTCATTTGATCAGGAACGCCCGCTTCATTTGATCAGGTACGCCCCGCCTTCATTTGATCATTTGATCTGGTACGATCCATGTTATTTGATCAGGTACATTCCGCTTCATTTGATCAGGTACGCTCCGCTTTCATTTGATCAGGTACGCTCCATTTCATTAGATCAGGAACGCCCATTTCATTTGATCAGGTACGCCATTTCATTTCATCAGGAACGCTCTGTTTCATTCGATCAGGTACGCTCCGCTTCATTTGATCAGGACGCCCCATTTCATTTGATCATTTGATCAGGTAATGCGTTCATTCGATCAGTTACGCCCATTTCATTTGATCAGGTACATTCCATTTCATTTGATCAGGCACGCTCGTTTATTTGATAATTTGATCAGGTACGTTGCATTTCATTTGATCAGGTACGCTCCATTTCATTTGATCAGGTACATTCGGTTTCATTTGACCAGGTACGCTCCGCTTCATTTGATCAGGTACGCTCCGCTTCATTTGATCAAGTACGCTCCATTTCATTTGATCAGGTACGCCCGCTTCAGTGATCAGGTACGCTCCATTTCATTGATATTTGATCAGGTACGCGCCGCTTCATTTGATCAGGTACGCCCCGCTTCATTTGATCAGATACGCTCCGCTTTCATTTGATCAGGTACGCTCCATTTCATTTGATCAGGTAACGCTCCATTTCATTTGATCAGGTACGCTCCATTTTATTTGGATCAGGTATGCCTGTTTCATTTGATCAGGTACATTCCATTTCATTCGATCAGGTACGCTCCATTTCATTGATGAGGTACTTTCCATTTCATTTGATCATTTGATCAGGTACGTACCATTTCATTTGATCAGGTATGTTCAATTTCATTGATCAGGTACATTCCATTTAATTTGATCAGGTAAGTTCCGCCTTCATTTGATCAGGAACGCTCCATTTCATTTGGATCAGGTAACGCTCTGTTTCATTTGGATAATTTGATCAGGTACGCTCCATTTCATTTGATCAGGTAACGCTCCATTTCATTTGATCAGGTACATTCGTTCATTTGACCAGGTACGCCCGCTTCATTGATCAGGTACGCCCGCTTTCATTTGATCAAGTACGCTCCATTTCATTGATCAGGCACGCCCGTTCATTTGATCAGGTACGCTCCATTTCATTTGATCATTTGATCAGGTAAGCGCTTCATTTGATCAGGTACGCCCGCTTCATTTGATCAGATACGCCCGCTTTCATTTGATCAGGTACGCTCCATTTCATTTGATCAGGTACGCTCATTTAATTTGATCAGGCACGCTCCGCTTCATTTGATCATTTGATCAGGTACGCCCGTTCATTTGATCAGGCACGTCCATTTTATTTGATCAGGTACGCTCCGCTTCATTTGACTCAGGTACGCTCCGCTTTCATTTGATCATTTGATCAGGAACGCTCCATTTCATTTGATCAGGTACGCTCCATTTCATTTGATCAGGCTACGCTCCATTTCATTTGATCAGGTACATTCTGTTTCATTTGACCAGGTACGCTCCGCTTCATTTGATCAGGCACGCTCCGCTTCATTTGATCAAGTACGCTCCATTTCATTTGATCAGGTACGCTCCGCTTCATTTGATCAGGTAACGCTCCATTTCATTTGATCATTTGATCAGTTACGCTCCTTTCATTTGATCAGGTACGCTCCATTTCATTTGATCAGATACGCTCCGCTTTCATTTGATCAGGTACGCTCCATTTCATTTGATCAGGTACGCTCATTTAATTTGATCAGGTAACGCCCGCTTTCATTTGGATCATTTGATCAGGAACGCCCGCTTTCATTTGATCCGGCACGCTCCATTTTATTTGATCAGGTATGTTCCGCTTCATTTGATCAGGTACGCCCGCTTCATTTGATCATTTGATCATTTGATCAGAACGCTCCGCTTTCATTTGATCAGGTACGCTCTGTTTCATTTGATCATTTGATCAGGAACGCTCCATCTTATTTGATCAGGTACATTCCGCTTCATTTGATCAGGTACGCTCCATTTCATTTGATCAGGTACATTCCATTTAATTTTATCAGGTACTTTCCATTTTATTTGATCAGGTAGTTCATTTGATCAGGTACATTCAATTTCATTCGATCAGGTACGCTCCCTTTCATTTGATCAGGCACGCTCCATTTCATTTGGATCATTTGATCAGATACGCTCTGTTTATTTGATCAGGTATAATCAATTTCATTTGATCAGGTACGCTACATTTCATTTGATCAGGTACGCGCCGCTTCACTTGATCAGGTACGCTCCACCCATTTGATCAGGTACGCTCCATTTCATTTGATCATTTGATCAGGCACGCTCCGCTTCATTGATCAGGTAGCTCCGCTTCATTTGATATTGATCTCGCATATCCATGTTATTTGATCAGGTACATTCCGTTCATTTGATCAGGTAACGCTCCATTTCATTTGATCAGGTTCATTCATTTCATTTGATCAGGTACGCTCTGTTTCATTTGATAATTTGATCAGGTACGCTCCATTTATTGATCAGGTACGCTCATTTCATTTGATCAGGTACATTGGTTCATTTGACCAGACGCCGCTTCATTTGATCAGGTACGCTCCGCTTTCACTGGATCAAGTACGCTCCATTTCATTTGATCAGGTACGCTCGCTTCATTTGATCAGGTACGCTCCATTTCATTTGATATTTGATCAGGTACGCTCCGCTTCATTTGATCAGGTAGCTCCGCTTTCATTTGATCAGATAGCGCTTCATTTGATCAGGTACGCCATTTATGATCAGGTAGCTCCATTTCATGATCAGGTACGCTCCATTTTTTTGATCAGGTACGGTCCGTTATTTGATCAGGTACATTCCATTTCATTCGATCAGGAACGCTCCATTTCATTTGATGAGGTAATTTCCATTTCATTTGATCATTTGATAGGTACGCACCATTTCATTGATCAGGTATGTTAATTTCATTGATAGGTACATTCCATTTAATTGATCAGGTAAGTTCCGTTCATTTGATCAGGTACGCCCACTCATTGATCAGGTACGCTTCTGTTTCATTGATAACTTGATCAGGTAACGCTCCATTTCATTTGATCAGGTAAGCTCCATTTCATTGATCAGGTACATTCCGTTCATTTGACCAGGTACGCCCGCTTCATGATCAGGTACGCTCATTTCATTGATCAGGACGCCGTTCATTTGATCAGGTACGTCCATTTCATTTGATCATTTGATCAGGTACGGCTTATTTGGATCAGGTACGCCCGCTTCATTTGGTCAGATACGCCCGCTTTCATTTGATCAGGTACGCTCCATTTCATTTGATCAGGTACGCTCCGCTTCATTTGATCAAGTACGCTCCATTTCATTTGATCAGGAACGCCCGCTTCATTTGATCAGGCACGCTCCATTTCATTTGATCATTTGATCAGTTACGCTCATTGATCAGGCACGCTCCATTTCATTGATCAGATAGCCGCTCATTTGATCAGGTACGCTCCATTTCATTTGATCAGGAACGCTCATTTAATTTGATCAGGTAGTCGTTCATTTGATATTGATCAGGTAGTCAGATCCGCACGCTCCATTTTATGATCAGGATGTTGTTATTTGATCAGGTACGCCCGTTCATTTGATCATTTGATCATTTGATCAGGTACGCTCCGCTTTCATTTGATCAGGTACGCTTCTGTTCATTTGATCATTTGATCAGGTAACGCTCCATCTTATTTGATCGGTACATTCCGTTCATTTGATCAGGTACGCTCCATTTCATTGATCAGGCACATTCCATTTAATTTATCAGGTACTTTCCATTTTATTTGATCAGGTACGCCGCTTCATTGATCAGGTACATTCAACTTCATTCGATCAGGAAACGCTCCCTTTCATTTGATCAGGCACGCTCCATTTCATTTGATCATTTGATCAGATACGCTCTGCTTCATTTGATCAGGTATAATCAATTTCATTTGGATCAGGAACGCTCATTCATTTGATCAGGTACGCCCGCTCATGATCAGGTACGCTCAATTCATTTGATCAGGCTACGCTCCATTTCATTTGATCATTTGATCAGGTACGCCCGCTTCATTGATCAGGTAGCCGCTTCATTTGATCATTTGATCTGGTACGATCCATGTTATTTGATCAGGTACATTCCGCTTTCATTGATCAGGACGCTCCATTTCATTGATCAGGTACATTCCATTTCATTTGATCAGGCACGCTCTGTTTATTTGATAATTGATCAGGCACGCTCCATTTCATTTGATCAGGTACGCTCCATTTCATTTGATCAGGTACATTCGGCTTCATTTGACCAGGTAGTCCGCTTCATTTGATCAGGTACGCCCGCTTCATTTGATCAAGTACGCTCCATTTCATTTGATCAGGTAAGCCGCTTCATTTGATCAGGTACGCTCATTTCATTTGATCATTTGATCAGGTACGCCGCTTAGATCAGGTACGCCCGATTTGACTCAGATACGGCTTTCATTTGATCAGGTACGCCTCCATTTCATTTGATCAGGTACGCTCCATTTCATTTGATCAGGCACGCTCCATTTTATTTGATCAGGTACGGTCCGTTCATTTGATCAGGTACATTCCATTTCATTCGATCAGGTACGCTCCATTCATTTGATGAGGTACTTTCATTCATTTGATATTTGATCAGGTACGTACATTTCATTTGATCAGGTATGTTAACTTCATTTGATCAGGTACATTCCATTTAATGATCAGGTAAGTTCCGCTTTCATTTGATCAGGTAATGCTCCATTTCATTTGATCAGGAACGCTCTGTTATGATAATGATCAGGTACGCTCCATTTCATTTGATCAGGTACGCTCCATTTATTTGATCAGGTACATTCCGCTTATTTGACCAGGTACGGCTTCATTGATCAGGTACGCTTCATTTGATCAAGTAACGCTCCATTTCATTTGATCAGGTACGCGCTTCATTGATCAGGTACGTCCATTTCATTGATCATTTGACTCAGGTACGCCCGTTCATTTGATCAGGGTAACGCCCGCTTCATTTGATCAGATACGCCGCTTTATTTGATCAGGTACGCTCCATCATCATCAGGTACGTCATTTAATTTGATCAGGTACGCGCATTTGATCATTTGATCAGGTAGCTCGCATGATCAGGTACGCTCCATTTTATTGATCAGGAACGCCCGCTTCATTGATCAGGAATGCGTTCATTTGATCATTTGATCAGGTAGCTCCATTTCATTTGATCAGGTACGCTCCATTTCATTTGATCAGGCAACGCTCCATTTCATTTGATCAGGTACATTCTGTTTCATTTGACCAGGTACGCTCCGCTTCATTTGATCAGGTAATGCTCCATTTCATTTGATCAAGTAACGCTCCATTTATTTGATCAGGAACGCTATTTAATTGATCAGGTAGGTCATGATATTTGATCAGGTACGCTGTTCATTTGATCAGGTAGATTTATGACAGGTAGTCATTGATCAGGTAACGCCGCTTCATTTTATCATTGATCAGGTACGTCATTTCATTGATCAGGTACGTCCATTTCATTTGATCAGGTACGCCCGCTTTCACTTGATCCGGACGCTCCATTTTATTTGATCAGGTATGTTCGCTTCATTTGATCAGGTACGCCCGCTTTCATTTGATATTTGATCATTTGATCAGGTACGCGTTCATTTGATCAGGTAGTTCTTTTCATTGATATTTGATCAGGTACGTTATCTTATTTGATCAGGTACATTCCGTTTCATTTGATCAGGAACGCCTCCATTTCATTTGATCAGGTACATTCCATTTAATTTATCAGGTACTTTCATTTTATTTGATCAGGTACGCCGTTATTGATCAGGTACATAATTATTGATCACACGCCTTTCATTTGATCAGGTACCTCCATTTCATTTGATATTTGATCAGATACCTCTTTTCATTTGATCAGGTATGATAATTTCATTTGATCAGGTACGTCCATTTCATTGATAGTACGATGATCAACGTCCACATTGATCAGGTACGTCCATCATGATATTTGATCAGGTACGCGTTCATTTGATCAGGCACGCGCTCATTTGATCATTTGATCTGGACGATCCATTATTGATCAGGTACATTCGCTTATTTGATCAGGTAACGCCCGCTCATTGATCAGGTACGATTCATTAGATCAGGAACGCTCCATTTCATTGATAGTAGTCATATTTATCAGGTACGCTCGTATTGATCAGGAACGCGCCATTGACTCAGGTACCTCCATTTCATTTGATCATTGATCAGGTACACGTTTCATTCGATCAGGATACGCTCCATTCATTTGATCAGGTACACTCCATTTTATTTGATCAGGACGCTCATTTGATATAAGAGCTCATAATTGATAGACCATTAATTTGATCAGGTAGTATCATTTGATCAGTACGCCCGTTCATTTGATCAGGAATGCTCCATTTCATTTGATATTGATAAGAGTATTATCAGTAGTTCAATTCATTGATCAACGCCATTTGCATTGATCAGGTAAGTTCGCTTTCATTTGATCAGGTACGC
>NW_025547416.1:0-20000 GCF_905237065.1 Salmo salar
CAGCCAAGTCACTTCCACCATGATACTACCAGTCTCTCTGCATCAGCCAAGTCACTCCACCATGATACTACCAGTCTCTCTGCATCAGCCAAGTCACTCCACCATGATACTACCAGTCTCTCTGCATCAGCCAAGTCACTCCACCATGATACTACCAGTCTCTCTGTATCAGCCAAGTCACTCCACCATGATACTACCAGTCTCTCTGTATCAGCCAGGTCACTCCACCATGATACTACCAGTCTCTCTGTATCAGCCAGGTCACTCCACCATGATACTACCAGTCTCTCTGTATCAGCCAGGTCACTCCACCATGATACTACCAGTCTCTCTGTATCAGCCAAGTCACTCCACCATGATACTACCAGTCTCTCTGTATCAGCCAGGTCACTCCACCATGATACTACCAGTCTCTCTGTATCAGCCAGGTCACTCCACCATGATACTACCAGTCTCTCTGTATCAGCCAAGTCACTCCACCATGATACTACCAGTCTCTCTGTATCAGCCAGGTCACTCCACCATGATACTACCAGTTCTCTGTATCAGCCAAGTCACTCCACCATGATACTACCAGTCTCTCTGTATCAGCCAAGTCACTCCACCATGATACTACCAGTCTCTGTATCAGCCAGGTCACTCCACCATGATACTACCAGTCTCTCTGTATCAGCCAAGTCACTCCACCATGATACTACCAGTCTCTCTGTATCAGCCAGGTCACTCCACCATGATACTACCAGTCTCTCTGTATCAGCCAAGTCACTCCACCATGATACTACCAGTCTCTCTGTATCAGCCAGGTCACTCCACCATGATACTACCAGTCTCTCTGTATCAGCCAAGTCACTCCACCATGATACTACCAGTCTCTCTGTATCAGCCAAGTCACTCCACCATGATACTACCAGTCTCTCTGTATCAGCCAAGTCACTCCACCATGATACTACCAGTCTCTGTATCAGCCAAGTCACTCCACCATGATACTACCAGTCTCTCTGTATCAGCCAGGTCACTCCACCATGATACTACCAGTCTCTCTGTATCAGCCAGGTCACTCCACCATGATACTACCAGTCTCTCTGTATCAGCCAAGTCACTCCACCATGATACTACCAGTCTCTCTGTATCAGCCAAGTCACTCCACCATGATACTACCAGTCTCTCTGTATCAGCCAGGTCACTCCACCATGATACTACCAGTCTCTCTGTATCAGCCAAGTCACTCCACCATGATACTACCAGTCTCTCTGTATCAGCCAGGTCACTCCACCATGATACTACCAGTCTCTCTGTATCAGCCAAGTCACTCCACCATGATACTACCAGTCTCTCTGTATCAGCCAGGTCACTCCACCATGATACTACCAGTCTCTCTGTATCAGCCAGGTCACTCCACCATGATACTACCAGTCTCTCTGTATCAGCCAAGTCACTCCACCATGATACTACCAGTCTCTCTGTATCAGCCAGGTCACTCCACCATGATACTACCAGTCTCTCTGTATCAGCCAAGTCACTCCACCATGATACTACCAGTCTCTCTGTATCAGCCAGGTCACTCCACCATGATACTACCAGTCTCTCTGTATCAGCCAGGTCACTCCACCATGATACTACCAGTCTCTCTGTATCAGCCAAGTCACTCCACCATGATACTACCAGTCTCTCTGTATCAGCCAGGTCACTCCACCATGATACTACCAGTCTCTCTGTATCAGCCAAGTCACTCCACCATGATACTACCAGTCTCTCTGTATCAGCCAGGTCACTCCACCATGATACTACCAGTCTCTCTGTATCAGCCAAGTCACTCCACCATGATACTACCAGTCTCTCTGTATCAGCCAAGTCACTCCACCATGATACTACCAGTCTCTCTGTAT
The DNA here is from genome assembly GCF_905237065.1 of Salmo salar. Taxonomy (NCBI): domain Eukaryota; kingdom Metazoa; phylum Chordata; class Actinopteri; order Salmoniformes; family Salmonidae; genus Salmo; species Salmo salar. Next base: position 1,887 of record NW_025547416.1, read on the forward strand.
CAGCCAGGTCACTCCACCATGATACTACCAGTCTCTGTATCAGCCAAGTCACTCCACCATGATACTACCAGTCTCTCTGTATCAGCCAGGTCACTCCACCATGATACTACCAGTCTCTCTGTATCAGCCAGGTCACTCCACCATGATACTACCAGTCTCTCTGTATCAGCCAGGTCACTCCACCATGATACTACCAGTCTCTCTGTATCAGCCAAGTCACTCCACCATGATACTACCAGTCTCTGTATCAGCCAGGTCACTCCACCATGATACTACCAGTCTCTGTATCAGCCAAGTCACTCCACCATGATACTACCAGTCTCTCTGTATCAGCCAGGTCACTCCACCATGATACTACCAGTCTCTCTGTATCAGCCAGGTCACTCCACCATGATACTACCAGTCTCTCTGTATCAGCCAGGTCACTCCACCATGATACTACCAGTCTCTCTGTATCAGCCAGGTCACTCCACCATGATACTACCAGTCTCTCTGTATCAGCCAGGTCACTCCACCATGATACTACCAGTCTCTCTGTATCAGCCAAGTCACTCCACCATGATACTACCAGTCTCTCTGTATCAGCCAGGTCACTCCACCATGATACTACCAGTCTCTCTGTATCAGCCAAGTCACTCCACCATGATACTACCAGTCTCTCTGTATCAGCCAGGTCACTCCACCATGATACTACCAGTCTCTCTGTATCAGCCAAGTCACTCCACCATGATACTACCAGTCTCTCTGTATCAGCCAGGTCACTCCACCATGATACTACCAGTCTCTCTGTATCAGCCAAGTCACTCCACCATGATACTACCAGTCTCTCTGTATCAGCCAAGTCACTCCACCATGATACTACCAGTCTCTCTGTATCAGCCAGGTCACTCCACCATGATACTACCAGTCTCTCTGTATCAGCCAGGTCACTCCACCATGATACTACCAGTCTCTCTGTATCAGCCAGGTCACTCCACCATGATACTACCAGTCTCTCTGTATCAGCCAAGTCACTCCACCATGATACTACCAGTCTCTCTGTATCAGCCAAGTCACTCCACCATGATACTACCAGTCTCTCTGTATCAGCCAGGTCACTCCACCATGATACTACCAGTCTCTCTGTATCAGCCAAGTCACTCCACCATGATACTACCAGTCTCTCTGTATCAGCCAAGTCACTCCACCATGATACTACCAGTCTCTCTGTATCAGCCAAGTCACTCCACCATGATACTACCAGTCTCTCTGTATCAGCCAAGTCACTCCACCATGATACTACCAGTCTCTGTATCAGCCAAGTCACTCCACCATGATACTACCAGTCTCTCTGTATCAGCCAAGTCACTCCACCATGATACTACCAGTCTCTCTGTATCAGCCAAGTCACTCCACCATGATACTACCAGTCTCTCTGTATCAGCCAAGTCACTCCACCATGATACTACCAGTCTCTCTGTATCAGCCAAGTCACTCCACCATGATACTACCAGTCTCTCTGTATCAGCCAAGTCACTCCACCATGATACTACCAGTCTCTCTGTATCAGCCAAGTCACTCCACCATGATACTACCAGTCTCTCTGTATCAGCCAAGTCACTCCACCATGATACTACCAGTCTCTCTGTATCAGCCAAGTCACTCCACCATGATACTACCAGTCTCTCTGTATCAGCCAAGTCACTCCACCATGATACTACCAGTCTCTCTGTATCAGCCAAGTCACTCCACCATGATACTACCAGTCTCTCTGTATCAGCCAGGTCACTCCACCATGATACTACCAGTCTCTCTGTATCAGCCAGGTCACTCCACCATGATACTACCAGTCTCTCTGTATCAGCCAAGTCACTCCACCATGATACTACCAGTCTCTCTGTATCAGCCAAGTCACTCCACCATGATACTACCAGTCTCTCTGTATCAGCCAAGTCACTCCACCATGATACTACCAGTCTCTCTGTATCAGCCAAGTCACTCCACCATGATACTACCAGTCTCTCTGTATCAGCCAAGTCACTCCACCATGATACTACCAGTCTCTCTGTATCAGCCAGGTCACTCCACCATGATACTACCAGTCTCTCTGTATCAGCCAGGTCACTCCACCATGATACTACCAGTCTCTGTATCAGCCAAGTCACTCCACCATGATACTACCAGTCTCTCTGTATCAGCCAAGTCACTCCACCATGATACTACCAGTCTCTCTGTATCAGCCAAGTCACTCCACCATGATACTACCAGTCTCTCTGTATCAGCCAAGTCACTCCACCATGATACTACCAGTCTCTCTGTATCAGCCAGGTCACTCCACCATGATACTACCAGTCTCTCTGTATCAGCCAAGTCACTCCACCATGATACTACCAGTCTCTCTGTATCAGCCAAGTCACTCCACCATGATACTACCAGTCTCTCTGTATCAGCCAAGTCACTCCACCATGATACTACCAGTTCTCTGTATCAGCCAAGTCACTCCACCATGATACTACCAGTCTCTCTGTATCAGCCAAGTCACTCCACCATGATACTACCAGTCTCTCTGTATCAGCCAAGTCACTCCACCATGATACTACCAGTCTCTCTGTATCAGCCAGGTCACTCCACCATGATACTACCAGTCTCTCTGTATCAGCCAAGTCACTCCACCATGATACTACCAGTCTCTCTGTATCAGCCAAGTCACTCCACCATGATACTACCAGTCTCTCTGTATCAGCCAAGTCACTCCACCATGATACTACCAGTCTCTCTGTATCAGCCAAGTCACTCCACCATGATACTACCAGTCTCTCTGTATCAGCCAGGTCACTCCACCATGATACTACCAGTCTCTCTGTATCAGCCAGGTCACTCCACCATGATACTACCAGTCTCTCTGTATCAGCCAGGTCACTCCACCATGATACTACCAGTCTCTCTGTATCAGCCAAGTCACTCCACCATGATACTACCAGTCTCTCTGTATCAGCCAAGTCACTCCACCATGATACTACCAGTCTCTCTGTATCAGCCAAGTCACTCCCACCATGATACTACCAGTCTCTCTGTATCAGCCAGGTCACTCCACCATGATACTACCAGTCTCTCTGTATCAGCCAGGTCACTCCACCATGATACTACCAGTCTCTCTGTATCAGCCAGGTCACTCCACCATGATACTACCAGTCTCTCTGTATCAGCCAAGTCACTCCACCATGATACTACCAGTCTCTCTGTATCAGCCAAGTCACTCCACCATGATACTACCAGTCTCTCTGTATCAGCCAGGTCACTCCACCATGATACTACCAGTCTCTCTGTATCAGCCAAGTCACTCCACCATGATACTACCAGTCTCTCTGTATCAGCCAAGTCACTCCACCATGATACTACCAGTCTCTCTGTATCAGCCAGGTCACTCCACCATGATACTACCAGTCTCTCTGTATCAGCCAAGTCACTCCACCATGATACTACCAGTCTCTCTGTATCAGCCAGGTCACTCCACCATGATACTACCAGTCTCTCTGTATCAGCCAAGTCACTCCACCATGATACTACCAGTCTCTCTGTATCAGCAAAGTCACTCCACCATGATACTACCAGTCTCTCTGTATCAGCCAAGTCACTCCACCATGATACTACCAGTCTCTCTGTATCAGCCAAGTCACTCCACCATGATACTACCAGTCTCTCTGTATCAGCCAGGTCACTCCACCATGATACTACCAGTCTCTCTGTATCAGCCAAGTCACTCCACCATGATACTACCAGTCTCTCTGTATCAGCCAAGTCACTCCACCATGATACTACCAGTCTCTCTGTATCAGCCAAGTCACTCCACCATGATACTACCAGTCTCTCTGTATCAGCCAAGTCACTCCACCATGATACTACCAGTCTCTCTGTATCAGCCAAGTCACTCCACCATGATACTACCAGTCTCTCTGTATCAGCCAAGTCACTCCACCATGATACTACCAGTCTCTCTGTATCAGCCAAGTCACTCCACCATGATACTACCAGTCTCTCTGTATCAGCCAAGTCACTCCACCATGATACTACCAGTCTCTCTGTATCAGCCAGGTCACTCCACCATGATACTACCAGTCTCTCTGTATCAGCCAAGTCACTCCACCATGATACTACCAGTCTCTCTGTATCAGCCAGGTCACTCCACCATGATACTACCAGTCTCTCTGTATCAGCCAGGTCACTCCACCATGATACTACCAGTCTCTCTGTATCAGCCAAGTCACTCCACCATGATACTACCAGTCTCTCTGTATCAGCCAGGTCACTCCACCATGATACTACCAGTCTCTCTGTATCAGCCAAGTCACTCCAACATGATACTACCAGTCTCTCTGTTTCAGCCAAGTCACTCCACCATGATACTACCAGTCTCTGTATCTGCCAAGTCACTCCACCATGATACTACCAGTCTCTCTGTATCAGCCAGGTCACTCCACCATGATACTACCAGTCTCTCTGTATCAGCCAAGTCACTCCACCATGATACTACCAGTCTCTCTGTATCAGCCAAGTCACTCCACCATGATACTACCAGTCTCTCTGTATCAGCCAAGTCACTCCACCATGATACTACCAGTCTCTCTGTATCAGCCAAGTCACTCCACCATGATACTACCAGTCTCTCTGTATCAGCCAGGTCACTCCACCATGATACTACCAGTCTCTCTGTATCAGCCAAGTCACTCCACCATGATACTACCAGTCTCTCTGTATCAGCCAGGTCACTCCACCATGATACTACCAGTCTCTCTGTATCAGCCAAGTCACTCCACCATGATACTACCAGTCTCTCTGTATCAGCCAAGTCACTCCACCATGATACTACCAGTCTCTCTGTATCAGCCAGGTCACTCCACCATGATACTACCAGTCTCTCTGTATCAGCCAGGTCACTCCACCATGATACTACCAGTCTCTCTGTATCAGCCAAGTCACTCCACCATGATACTACCAGTCTCTCTGTATCAGCCAAGTCACTCCACCATGATACTACCAGTCTCTCTGTATCAGCCAGGTCACTCCACCATGATACTACCAGTCTCTCTGTATCAGCCAAGTCACTCCACCATGATACTACCAGTCTCTCTGTATCAGCCAAGTCACTCCACCATGATACTACCAGTCTCTCTGTATCAGCCAAGTCACTCCACCATGATACTACCAGTCTCTCTGTATCAGCCAAGTCACTCCACCATGATACTACCAGTCTCTCTGTATCAGCCAGGTCACTCCACCATGATACTACCAGTCTCTCTGTATCAGCCAGGTCACTCCACCATGATACTACCAGTCTCTCTGTATCAGCCAAGTCACTCCACCATGATACTACCAGTCTCTCTGTATCAGCCAAGTCACTCCACCATGATACTACCAGTCTCTCTGTATCAGCCAGGTCACTCCACCATGATACTACCAGTCTCTCTGTATCAGCCAGGTCACTCCACCATGATACTACCAGTCTCTCTGTATCAGCCAAGTCACTCCACCATGATACTACCAGTCTCTCTGTATCAGCCAAGTCACTCCACCATGATACTACCAGTCTCTCTGTATCAGCCAGGTCACTCCACCATGATACTACCAGTCTCTCTGTATCAGCCAAGTCACTCCACCATGATACTACCAGTCTCTCTGTATCAGCCAAGTCACTCCACCATGATACTACCAGTCTCTCTGTATCAGCCAAGTCACTCCACCATGATACTACCAGTCTCTCTGTATCAGCCAGGTCACTCCACCATGATACTACCAGTCTCTCTGTATCAGCCAGGTCACTCCACCATGATACTACCAGTCTCTCTGTATCAGCCAAGTCACTCCACCATGATACTACCAGTCTCTCTGTATCAGCCAAGTCACTCCACCATGATACTACCAGTCTCTCTGTATCAGCCAAGTCACTCCACCATGATACTACCAGTCTCTCTGTATCAGCCAAGTCACTCCACCATGATACTACCAGTCTCTCTGTATCAGCCAGGTCACTCCACCATGATACTACCAGTCTCTCTGTATCAGCCAGGTCACTCCACCATGATACTACCAGTCTCTCTGTATCAGCCAAGTCACTCCACCATGATACTACCAGTCTCTCTGTATCAGCCAAGTCACTCCACCATGATACTACCAGTCTCTCTGTATCAGCCAAGTCACTCCACCATGATACTACCAGTCTCTCTGTATCAGCCAAGTCACTCCACCATGATACTACCAGTCTCTCTGTATCAGCCAAGTCACTCCACCATGATACTACCAGTCTCTCTGTATCAGCCAAGTCACTCCACCATGATACTACCAGTCTCTCTGTATCAGCCAGGTCACTCCACCATGATACTACCAGTCTCTCTGTATCAGCCAGGTCACTCCACCATGATACTACCAGTCTCTCTGTATCAGCCAAGTCACTCCACCATGATACTACCAGTCTCTCTGTATCAGCCAAGTCACTCCACCATGATACTACCAGTCTCTCTGTATCAGCCAAGTCACTCCACCATGATACTACCAGTCTCTCTGTATCAGCCAAGTCACTCCACCATGATACTACCAGTCTCTCTGTATCAGCCAGGTCACTCCACCATGATACTACCAGTCTCTCTGTATCAGCCAAGTCACTCCACCATGATACTACCAGTCTCTCTGTATCAGCCAAGTCACTCCACCATGATACTACCAGTCTCTGTATCAGCCAAGTCACTCCACCATGATACTACCAGTCTCTCTGTATCAGCCAGGTCACTCCACCATGATACTACCAGTCTCTCTGTATCAGCCAAGTCACTCCACCATGATACTACCAGTCTCTCTGTATCAGCCAGGTCACTCCACCATGATACTACCAGTCTCTGTATCAGCCAAGTCACTCCACCATGATACTACCAGTCTCTCTGTATCAGCCAAGTCACTCCACCATGATACTACCAGTCTCTCTGTATCAGCCAAGTCACTCCACCATGATACTACCAGTCTCTCTGTATCAGCCAGGTCACTCCACCATGATACTACCAGTCTCTCTGTATCAGCCAAGTCACTCCACCATGATACTACCAGTCTCTGTATCAGCCAAGTCACTCCACCATGATACTACCAGTCTCTCTGTATCAGCCAAGTCACTCCACCATGATACTACCAGTCTCTCTGTATCAGCCAAGTCACTCCACCATGATACTACCAGTCTCTCTGTATCAGCCAAGTCACTCCACCATGATACTACCAGTCTCTCTGTATCAGCCAAGTCACTCCACCATGATACTACCAGTCTCTGTATCAGCCAAGTCACTCCACCATGATACTACCAGTCTCTCTGTATCAGCCAGGTCACTCCACCATGATACTACCAGTCTCTCTGTATCAGCCAAGTCACTCCACCATGATACTACCAGTCTCTGTATCAGCCAAGTCACTCCACCATGATACTACCAGTCTCTCTGTATCAGCCAAGTCACTCCACCATGATACTACCAGTCTCTGTATCAGCCAAGTCACTCCACCATGATACTACCAGTCTCTCTGTATCAGCCAAGTCACTCCACCATGATACTACCAGTCTCTCTGTATCAGCCAGGTCACTCCACCATGATACTACCAGTCTCTCTGTATCAGCCAAGTCACTCCACCATGATACTACCAGTCTCTCTGTATCAGCCAAGTCACTCCACCATGATACTACCAGTCTCTCTGTATCAGCCAAGTCACTCCACCATGATACTACCAGTCTCTCTATCAGCCAAGTCACTCCACCATGATACTACCAGTCTCTCTGTATCAGCCAAGTCACTCCACCATGATACTACCAGTCTCTCTGTATCAGCCAAGTCACTCCACCATGATACTACCAGTCTCTCTGTATCAGCCAAGTCACTCCACCATGATACTACCAGTCTCTGTATCAGCCAAGTCACTCCACCATGATACTACCAGTCTCTCTGTATCAGCCAAGTCACTCCACCATGATACTACCAGTCTCTCTGTATCAGCCAGGTCACTCCACCATGATACTACCAGTCTCTCTGTATCAGCCAAGTCACTCCACCATGATACTACCAGTCTCTCTGTATCAGCCAAGTCACTCCACCATGATACTACCAGTCTCTCTGTATCAGCCAAGTCACTCCACCATGATACTACCAGTCTCTCTGTATCAGCCAGGTCACTCCACCATGATACTACCAGTCTCTCTGTATCAGCCAAGTCACTCCACCATGATACTACCAGTCTCTCTGTATCAGCCAGGTCACTCCACCATGATACTACCAGTCTCTGTATCAGCCAAGTCACTCCACCATGATACTACCAGTCTCTGTATCAGCCAAGTCACTCCACCATGATACTACCAGTCTCTCTGTATCAGCCAAGTCACTCCACCATGATACTACCAGTCTCTCTGTATCAGCCAGGTCACTCCACCATGATACTACCAGTCTCTCTGTATCAGCCAAGTCACTCCACCATGATACTACCAGTCTCTCTGTATCAGCCAGGTCACTCCACCATGATACTACCAGTCTCTCTGTATCAGCCAAGTCACTCCACCATGATACTACCAGTCTCTCTGTATCAGCCAAGTCACTCCACCATGATACTACCAGTCTCTCTGTATCAGCCAAGTCACTCCACCATGATACTACCAGTCTCTCTGTATCAGCCAAGTCACTCCACCATGATACTACCAGTCTCTCTGTATCAGCCAGGTCACTCCACCATGATACTACCAGCTCTCTGTATCAGCCAAGTCACTCCACCATGATACTACCAGTCTCTCTGTATCAGCCAAGTCACTCCACCATGATACTACCAGTCTCTCTGTATCAGCCAGGTCACTCCACCATGATACTACCAGTCTCTCTGTATCAGCCAGGTCACTCCACCATGATACTACCAGCTCTCTGTATCAGCCAAGTCACTCCACCATGATACTACCAGTCTCTCTGTATCAGCCAAGTCACTCCACCATGATACTACCAGTCTCTCTGTATCAGCCAGGTCACTCCACCATGATACTACCAGTCTCTCTGTATCAGCCAAGTCACTCCACCATGATACTACCAGTCTCTCTGTATCAGCCAAGTCACTCCACCATGATACTACCAGTCTCTCTGTATCAGCCAAGTCACTCCACCATGATACTACCAGTCTCTCTGTATCAGCCAGGTCACTCCACCATGATACTACCAGTCTCTGCATCAGCCAAGTCACTCCACCATGATACTACCAGTCTCTCTGTATCAGCCAAGTCACTCCACCATGATACTACCAGTCTCTCTGTATCAGCCAGGTCACTCCAGCATGATACTACCAGTCTCTCTGTATCAGCCAAGTCACTCCACCATGATACTACCAGTCTCTCTGTATCAGCCAAGTCACTCCACCATGATACTACCAGTCTCTCTGTATCAGCCAAGTCACTCCACCATGATACTACCAGTCTCTCTGTATCAGCCAAGTCACTCCACCATGATACTACCAGTCTCTCTGTATCAGCCAAGTCACTCCACCATGATACTACCAGTCTCTCTGTATCAGCCAGGTCACTCCACCATGATACTACCAGTCTCTCTGTATCAGCCAGGTCACTCCACCATGATACTACCAGTCTCTCTGTATCAGCCAAGTCACTCCACCATGATACTACCAGTCTCTCTGTATCAGCCAGGTCACTCCACCATGATACTACCAGTCTCTCTGTATCAGCCAAGTCACTCCACCATGATACTACCAGTCTCTCTGTATCAGCCAAGTCACTCCACCATGATACTACCAGTCTCTCTGTATCAGCCAAGTCACTCCACCATGATACTACCAGTCTCTCTGTATCAGCCAGGTCACTCCACCATGATACTACCAGTCTCTCTGTATCAGCCAAGTCACTCCACCATGATACTACCAGCTCTCTGTATCAGCCAAGTCACTCCACCATGATACTACCAGTCTCTCTGTATCAGCCAAGTCACTCCACCATGATACTACCAGTCTCTCTGTATCAGCCAAGTCACTCCACCATGATACTACCAGTCTCTCTGTATCAGCCAAGTCACTCCACCATGATACTACCAGTCTCTCTGTATCAGCCAAGTCACTCCACCATGATACTACCAGTCTCTCTGTATCAGCCAGGTCACTCCACCATGATACTACCAGTCTCTCTGTATCAGCCAGGTCACTCCACCATGATACTACCAGCTCTCTGTATCAGCCAAGTCACTCCACCATGATACTACCAGTCTCTCTGTATCAGCCAAGTCACTCCACCATGATACTACCAGTCTCTCTGTATCAGCCAAGTCACTCCACCATGATACTACCAGTCTCTCTGTATCAGCCAAGTCACTCCACCATGATACTACCAGTCTCTCTGTATCAGCCAAGTCACTCCACCATGATACTACCAGTCTCTCTGTATCAGCCAGGTCACTCCACCATGATACTACCAGTCTCTCTGTATCAGCCAGGTCACTCCACCATGATACTACCAGTCTCTCTGTATCAGCCAAGTCACTCCACCATGATACTACCAGTCTCTCTGTATCAGCCAAGTCACTCCACCATGATACTACCAGTCTCTCTGTATCAGCCAAGTCACTCCACCATGATACTACCAGTCTCTCTGTATCAGCCAAGTCACTCCACCATGATACTACCAGTCTCTCTGTATCAGCCAAGTCACTCCACCATGATACTACCAGTCTCTCTGTATCAGCAAAGTCACTCCACCATGATACTACCAGTCTCTCTGTATCAGCCAAGTCACTCCACCATGATACTACCAGTCTCTCTGTATCAGCCAGGTCACTCCAGCATGATACTACCAGTCTCTCTGTATCAGCCAAGTCACTCCACCATGATACTACCAGTCTCTGTATCAGCCAAGTCACTCCACCATGATACTACCAGTCTCTCTGTATCAGCCAAGTCACTCCACCATGATACTACCAGTCTCTCTGTATCAGCCAAGTCACTCCACCATGATACTACCAGTCTCTCTGTATCAGCCAAGTCACTCCACCATGATACTACCAGTCTCTGTATCAGCCAAGTCACTCCACCATGATACTACCAGTCTCTCTGTATCAGCCAGGTCACTCCACCATGATACTACCAGTCTCTCTGTATCAGCCAAGTCACTCCACCATGATACTACCAGTCTCTCTGTATCAGCCAAGTCACTCCACCATGATACTACCAGTCTCTCTGTATCAGCCAAGTCACTCCACCATGATACTACCAGTCTCTCTGTATCAGCCAAGTCACTCCACCATGATACTACCAGTCTCTCTGCATCAGCCAAGTCACTCCACCATGATACTACCAGTCTCTCTGTATCAGCCAAGTCACTCCACCATGATACTACCAGTCTCTCTGTATCAGCCAGGTCACTCCACCATGATACTACCAGTCTCTCTGTATCAGCCAAGTCACTCCACCATGATACTACCAGCTCTCTGTATCAGCCAAGTCACTCCACCATGATACTACCAGTCTCTGTATCAGCCAAGTCACTCCACCATGATACTACCAGTCTCTCTGTATCAGCCAGGTCACTCCACCATGATACTACCAGTTCTCTGTATCAGCCAGGTCACTCCACCATGATACTACCAGTCTCTCTGTATCAGCCAAGTCACTCCACCATGATACTACCAGTCTCTCTGTATCAGCCAGGTCACTCCACCATGATACTACCAGTCTCTCTGTATCAGCCAGGTCACTCCACCATGATACTACCAGTCTCTCTGTATCAGCCAGGTCACTCCACCATGATACTACCAGTCTCTCTGTATCAGCCAGGTCACTCCACCATGATACTACCAGTCTCTCTGTATCAGCCAAGTCACTCCACCATGATACTACCAGTCTCTCTGTATCAGCCAAGTCACTCCACCATGATACTACCAGTCTCTCTGTATAAGCCAAGTCACTCCACCATGATACTACCAGTCTCTCTGTATCAGCCAAGTCACTCCACCATGATACTACCAGTCTCTCTGTATCAGCCAAGTCACTCCACCATGTTACTACCAGTCTCTGTATCAGCCAAGTCACTCCACCATGATACTACCAGTCTCTCTGTATAAGCCAGGTCACTCCACCATGATACTACCAGTCTCTCTGTATCAGCCAAGTCACTCCACCATGATACTACCAGTCTCTGTATCAGCCAAGTCACTCCACCATGATACTACCAGTCTCTCTGTATCAGCCAAGTCACTCCACCATGATACTACCAGTCTCTCTGTATCAGCCAAGTCACTCCACCATGATACTACCAGTTCTCTGTATCAGCCAGGTCACTCCACCATGATACTACCAGTCTCTGTATCAGCCAAGTCACTCCACCATGATACTACCAGTCTCTCTGTATCAGCCAGGTCACTCCACCATGATACTACCAGTCTCTCTGTATCAGCCAAGTCACTCCACCATGTTACTACCAGTCTCTCTGTATCAGCCAAGTCACTCCACCATGATACTACCAGTCTCTCTGTTTCAGCCAAGTCACTCCACCATGATACTACCAGTCTCTCTGTATCAGCCAGGTCACTCCACCATGATACTACCAGTCTCTCTGTATCAGCCAAGTCACTCCACCATGATACTACCAGTCTCTCTGTATCAGCCAAGTCACTCCACCATGATACTACCAGTCTCTCTGTATCAGCCAAGTCACTCCACCATGATACTACCAGTCTCTCTGTATCAGCCAAGTCACTCCACCATGATACTACCAGTCTCTCTGTATCAGCCAGGTCACTCCACCATGATACTACCAGTCTCTCTGTATCAGCCAGGTCACTCCACCATGATACTACCAGTCTCTCTGTATCAGCCAAGTCACTCCACCAGATCTCCAGTTTCTGTATCAGCCAGGTCACTCCACCATGATACTACCAGTCTCTCTGTATCAGCCAGGTCACTCCACCATGATACTACCAGTCTCTCTGTATCAGCCAGGTCACTCCACCATGATACTACCAGTCTCTCTGTATCAGCCAAGTCACTCCACCATGATACTACCAGTCTCTCTGTATCAGCCAAGTCACTCCACCATGATACTACCAGTCTCTCTGTATCAGCCAAGTCACTCCACCATGATACTACCAGTCTCTCTGTATCAGCCAAGTCACTCCACCATGATACTACCAGTCTCTCTGTATCAGCCAAGTCACTCCACCATGATACTACCAGTCTCTCTGTATCAGCCAAGTCACTCCACCATGATACTACCAGTCTCTCTGTATAAGCCAGGTCACTCCACCATGATACTACCAGTCTCTCTGTATCAGCCAAGTCACTCCACCATGATACTACCAGTCTCTCTGTATCAGCCAAGTCACTCCACCATGATACTACCAGTCTCTCTGTATCAGCCAAGTCACTCCACCATGATACTACCAGTCTCTCTGTATCAGCCAGGTCACTCCACCATGATACTACCAGTCTCTGTATCAGCCAGGTCACTCCACCATGATACTACCAGTCTCTGTATCAGCCAAGTCACTCCACCATGATACTACCAGTCTCTCTGTATCAGCCAGGTCACTCCACCATGATACTACCAGTCTCTCTGCATCAGCCAAATCACTCCACCATGTTACTACCAGTCTCTCTGTATCAGCCAAGTCACTCCACCATGATACTACCAGTCTCTCTGTTTCAACCAAGTCACTCCACCATGATACTACCAGTCTCTCTGTATCAGCCAGGTCACTCCACCATGATACTACCAGTCTCTCTGTATCAGCCAAGTCACTCCACCATGATACTACCAGTCTCTCTGTATCAGCCAAGTCACTCCACCATGATACTACCAGTCTCTCTGTATCAGCCAAGTCACTCCACCATGATACTACCAGTCTCTCTGTATCAGCCAAGTCACTCCACCATGATACTACCAGTCTCTCTGTATCAGCCAGGTCACTCCACCATGATACTACCAGTCTCTCTGTATCAGCCAGGTCACTCCACCATGATACTACCAGTCTCTCTGTATCAGCCAAGTCACTCCACCATGTCTCCAGTTTCTGTATCAGCCAGGTCACTCCACCATGATACTACCAGTCTCTCTGTATCAGCCAGGTCACTCCACCATGATACTACCAGTCTCTCTGTATCAGCCAAGTCACTCCACCATGATACTACCAGTCTCTCTGTATCAGCCAAGTCACTCCACCATGATACTACCAGTCTCTCTGTATCAGCCAAGTCACTCCACCATGATACTACCAGTCTCTCTGTATCAGCCAAGTCACTCCACCATGATACTACCAGTCTCTCTGTATCAGCCAAGTCACTCCACCATGATACTACCAGTCTCTCTGTATCAGCCAGGTCACTCCACCATGATACTACCAGTCTCTGCATCAGCCAAGTCACTCCACCATGATACTACCAGTCTCTCTGTATCAGCCAAGTCACTCCACCATGATACTACCAGTCTCTCTGTATCAGCCAGGTCACTCCAGCATGATACTACCAGTCTCTCTGTATCAGCCAAGTCACTCCACCATGATACTACCAGTCTCTCTGTATCAGCCAAGTCACTCCACCATGATACTACCAGTCTCTCTGTATCAGCCAAGTCACTCCACCATGATACTACCAGTCTCTCTGTATCAGCCAAGTCACTCCACCATGATACTACCAGTCTCTCTGTATCAGCCAAGTCACTCCACCATGATACTACCAGTCTCTCTGTATCAGCCAGGTCACTCCACCATGATACTACCAGTCTCTCTGTATCAGCCAGGTCACTCCACCATGATACTACCAGTCTCTCTGTATCAGCCAAGTCACTCCACCATGATACTACCAGTCTCTCTGTATCAGCCAGGTCACTCCACCATGATACTACCAGTCTCTCTGTATCAGCCAAGTCACTCCACCATGATACTACCAGTCTCTCTGTATCAGCCAAGTCACTCCACCATGATACTACCAGTCTCTCTGTATCAGCCAAGTCACTCCACCATGATACTACCAGTCTCTCTGTATCAGCCAAGTCACTCCACCATGATACTACCAGTCTCTCTGTATCAGCCAAGTCACTCCACCATGATACTACCAGTTCTCTGTATCAGCCAAGTCACTCCACCATGATACTACCAGTCTCTCTGTATCAGCCAGGTCACTCCACCATGATACTACCAGTCTCTCTGTATCAGCCAAGTCACTCCACCATGATACTACCAGTCTCTCTGTATCAGCCAAGTCACTCCACCATGATACTACCAGTCTCTCTGTATCAGCCAAGTCACTCCACCATGATACTACCAGTCTCTCTGTATCAGCCAGGTCACTCCACCATGATACTACCAGTCTCTCTGTATCAGCCAGGTCACTCCACCATGATACTACCAGTCTCTGTATCAGCCAAGTCACTCCACCATGATACTACCAGTCTCTCTGTATCAGCCAAGTCACTCCACCATGATACTACCAGTCTCTCTGTATCAGCCAAGTCACTCCACCATGATACTACCAGTCTCTCTGTATCAGCCAAGTCACTCCACCATGATACTACCAGTCTCTCTGTATCAGCCAAGTCACTCCACCATGATACTACCAGTCTCTCTGTATCAGCCAGGTCACTCCACCATGATACTACCAGTCTCTCTGTATCAGCCAGGTCACTCCACCATGATACTACCAGTCTCTCTGTATCAGCCAAGTCACTCCACCATGATACTACCAGTCTCTCTGTATCAGCCAAGTCACTCCACCATGATACTACCAGTCTCTCTGTATCAGCCAAGTCACTCCACCATGATACTACCAGTCTCTCTGTATCAGCCAAGTCACTCCACCATGATACTACCAGTCTCTCTGTATCAGCCAAGTCACTCCACCATGATACTACCAGTCTCTCTGTATCAGCCAAGTCACTCCACCATGATACTACCAGTCTCTCTGTATCAGCCAAGTCACTCCACCATGATACTACCAGTCTCTCTGTATCAGCCAAGTCACTCCAGCATGATACTACCAGTCTCTCTGTATCAGCCAAGTCACTCCACCATGATACTACCAGTCTCTGTATCAGCCAAGTCACTCCACCATGATACTACCAGTCTCTCTGTATCAGCCAAGTCACTCCACCATGATACTACCAGTCTCTCTGTATCAGCCAAGTCACTCCACCATGATACTACCAGTCTCTCTGTATCAGCCAAGTCACTCCACCATGATACTACCAGCTCTCTGTATCAGCCAAGTCACTCCACCATGATACTACCAGTCTCTCTGTATCAGCCAGGTCACTCCACCATGATACTACCAGTCTCTCTGTATCAGCCAAGTCACTCCACCATGATACTACCAGTCTCTCTGTATCAGCCAAGTCACTCCACCATGATACTACCAGTCTCTCTGTATCAGCCAAGTCACTCCACCATGATACTACCAGTCTCTCTGTATCAGCCAAGTCACTCCACCATGATACTACCAGTCTCTCTGCATCAGCCAAGTCACTCCACCATGATACTACCAGTCTCTCTGTATCAGCCAAGTCACTCCACCATGATACTACCAGTCTCTCTGTATCAGCCAGGTCACTCCACCATGATACTACCAGTCTCTCTGTATCAGCCAAGTCACTCCACCATGATACTACCAGTCTCTGTATCAGCCAAGTCACTCCACCATGATACTACCAGTCTCTGCATCAGCCAAGTCACTCCACCATGATACTACCAGTCTCTCTGTATCAGCCAGGTCACTCCACCATGATACTACCAGTCTCTCTGTATCAGCCAAGTCACTCCACCATGATACTACCAGCTCTCTGTATCAGCCAAGTCACTCCACCATGATACTACCAGTCTCTCTGTATCAGCCAGGTCACTCCACCATGATACTACCAGTCTCTCTGTATCAGCCAAGTCACTCCACCATGATACTACCAGTCTCTCTGTATCAGCCAAGTCACTCCACCATGATACTACCAGTCTCTCTGTATCAGCCAGGTCACTCCACCATGATACTACCAGTCTCTCTGTATCAGCCAAGTCACTCCACCATGATACTACCAGTCTCTCTGTATCAGCCAAGTCACTCCACCATGATACTACCAGTCTCTCTGTATAAGCCAAGTCACTCCACCATGATACTACCAGTCTCTCTGTATCAGCCAAGTCACTCCACCATGATACTACCAGTCTCTCTGTATCAGCCAAGTCACTCCACCATGATACTACCAGTCTCTGTATCAGCCAAGTCACTCCACCATGATACTACCAGTCTCTCTGTATAAGCCAGGTCACTCCACCATGATACTACCAGTCTCTCTGTATCAGCCAAGTCACTCCACCATGATACTACCAGTCTCTGTATCAGCCAAGTCACTCCACCATGATACTACCAGTCTCTCTGTATCAGCCAAGTCACTCCACCATGATACTACCAGTCTCTCTGTATCAGCCAGGTCACTCCACCATGATACTACCAGTCTCTCTGTATCAGCCAGGTCACTCCACCATGATACTACCAGTTCTCTGTATCAGCCAAGTCACTCCACCATGATACTACCAGTCTCTCTGTATCAGCCAGGTCACTCCACCATGATACTACCAGTCTCTGTATCAGCCAAGTCACTCCACCATGATACTACCAGTCTCTGTATCAGCCAAGTCACTCCACCATGATACTACCAGTCTCTCTGTATCAGCCAGGTCACTCCACCATGATACTACCAGTCTCTCTGCATCAGCCAAGTCACTCCACCATGATACTACCAGTCTCTCTGTATCAGCCAAGTCACTCCACCATGATACTACCAGTCTCTCTGTTTCAGCCAAGTCACTCCACCATGATACTACCAGTCTCTCTGTATCAGCCAGGTCACTCCACCATGATACTACCAGTCTCTCTGTATCAGCCAAGTCACTCCACCATGATACTACCAGTCTCTCTGTATCAGCCAAGTCACTCCACCATGATACTACCAGTCTCTCTGTATCAGCCAAGTCACTCCACCATGATACTACCAGTCTCTCTGTATCAGCCAAGTCACTCCACCATGATACTACCAGTCTCTCTGTATCAGCCAGGTCACTCCACCATGATACTACCAGTCTCTCTGTATCAGCCAGGTCACTCCAC
>NW_025547416.1:22500-25000 GCF_905237065.1 Salmo salar
GACGGAGAGAGAGAGACGGAGAGGGAGAGAGAGACGGAGAGAGAGACAGACTGAGAGACAGAGAGGGAGAGAGAGAGACAGATCAAAAGACAAAGCCCTACTTTAGTTTAGTCCTTGTCTCTAAGGGTTTAGAGATCTATTGACATGTAAATATGGAGAATTGTATTTTGGACCGTTTTGATGTGTGACTGTGGTTCGGCCTATTAAAACTCCCTCGTAATCTCCAGCTAATCCTGGTAAAATACCTCAGTGGAGGGGAGGACCTCACTCTCATTATGCGACTGACTGAACAGAGAAAGAACAGCTTGAATGTGGTTCTTCTAGAACCCAACCAGAACCCAACCAGAACCCAACCAGAACACAACCAGAACCCAACCAGAACCCAACCAGAACCCAACCAGAACACAACCAGAACACAACCAGAACCAGAACCCAACCAGAACCCCAACCAGAACCAGAACCAGAACACAACCAGAACCCAACCAGAACCCAACCAGAACCAAACCAGAACACAACCAGAACCCAACCAGAACACAACCAGAACCCAACCAGAACCCAACCAGAACCCAACCAGAACCACAACCAGAACTCAACCAGAACCCAACCAGAACCCAACCAGAACCCAACCAGAACCACAACCAGAACCCAACCAGAACACAACCAGAACCCAACCAGAACCACAACCAGAACACAACCAGAACACAACCAGAACCACAACACAACCACAACACAACCACAACACAACCACAAACACAACCACAACCAGAACACAACCAGAACACAACCACAACCACAACACAACCACAACACAACCACAACACAACCACAACACAACCACAACCACAACACAACCAGAACACAACCAGAACACAACCAGAATACAACCACAACACAACCACACCACAACCACAACACAACCACAACACAACCACACCACAACCACAACACAACCACAACACAACCAGAACACAACACAACCACAACCAGAACACAACCAGAACACAACCACAACACAACCACAACACAACCACAACACAACCACAACACAACCACAACCACAACACAACCAGAACACAACCACAACACAACCACAACACAACCACAACACAACACAACCACAACACAACCACAACACAACCACAACACAACACAACCAGAACACAACCAGAACACAACCACAACCACAACACAACCACAACACAACCACAACACAACCACAACACAACACAACCACAACACAACACAACCACAACACAACCACAACACAACCACAACACAACCAGAACACAACCACAACACAACACAACCACAACTAGAACACAACCACAACCACAACCACAACACAACCACAACACAACCACAACACAACCACAACCAGAACACAACCACAACACAACACAACCACAACTAGAACACAACCACAACCACAACCAGAACACAACCACAACACAACCACAACACAACCACAACACAACCACAACACAACCACAACACAACCACACCACAACACAACCACAACACAACCACAACACAACCACAACTAGAACACAACCACAACCACAACCACAACACAACCACAACCACAACACAACCACAACACAACCACAACACAACCACACCACAACCACAACACAACCACAACCACAACACAACCAGAACCAGAACACAACCACAACACAACCACAACACAACCAGAACACAACCACACCACAACCACACCACAACCACAACACAACCAGAACACAACCACACCACAACCACACCACAACACAACCACAACTAGAACACAACCACAACACAACACAACCAGAACACAACCACAACACAACCACAACACAACACAACCACAACTAGAACACAACCACAACCACAACACAACACAACCACAACACAACCACAACACAACCACAACACAACCACAACCACAACACAACCACAACACAACCACAACTAGAACACAACCACAACCACAACACAACCACAACACAACCACAACCACAACACAACCACAACACAACCACACCACAACCACAACACAACCACAACCACAACACAACCACAACCACAACACAACCACAACCACAACACAACCACAACCAGAACACAACCACACCACAACCACAACCACACCACAACCACACCACAACCACACCACAACCACACCACAACCAGAACCACACCACAACACACCACAACACACCACAACACACCACAACACAACACAACACAACACAACACAACACAACACACCACAACACAACACAACACAACAGAACCAGAACCAGAACACGTGGTTACAGGGTCCCGCGTGGGGTTCCAGGGTCCCGCGTGGGGTTCCAGAGTCCCGCGTGGGGTTCCAGGGTCCAACCGTGGGGTTACAGGGTCCCGCGTGGTTACAGGGTTTAAACAGAAACAACTCAAAGATTAACAGTTTAGGAATTCAGGTTAAGGATATGGTTTGGGGACGGCTGGAAAAACAACAGAAAAACAACTTCCTTTT
>NW_025547416.1:35000-72500 GCF_905237065.1 Salmo salar
CTCTGCTGCAGAGGATAAGTTCATTAGAGTTACCAGCCTCAGAAATTGCAGCCCAAATAAATGCTTCACGGAGTTCAAGTAACAGACACATCTCAACATCAACTGTTCAGAGGAGACTGCGTGAATCAGGCCTTCACGGTCAAATTGCTGCAAACAAACCACTACAAAAGGACACCAATAAGAAGAAGAGACTTGCTTGGGCCAAGAAACACGAGCAATGGACATTAGACCGGTGGAAATGAGTCCAAATCTGAGATTTTTTGGCTCCAACCGCCGTGTCTTTGTGAGACGCAGAGTAGGTGAACGGATGATCTCTGCATGTGTGGTTCCCACCGTGAAGCATGGAGGGGGAGGTATGATGGTGTGGGGGTGTTTTGACACTGTCTGTGATTTATTTAGAATTCAAGGCACACTTAACGAGCATGGCTACCACAGAATTCTGCAGCGATACGCCATCCCATCTGGTTTGCGCTTAGTGGGACTATCATTTGTTTTTCAACAGGACAATGACCCAACACACCTCCAGGCTGTGTAAGGGCTATTTGACCAAGAAGGAGAGTGATGGAGTGCTGCATCAGATGACCTGGCCTCCACAATCACCCGACCCAATTGAGATGGTTTGGGATGAGTTGGACCGCGGAGTGAAGGAGAAGCAGCCAACAAGTGCTCAGCATAACTCCTTCAAAACTGTTGGAAAAACATTCCAGGTGAAGCTGGTTGAGAGAATGCCAAGAGTGTGCAAAGCTGGCATCAAGGCAAAGGGTGGCTATTTTTGAAGAATCTGAAATATATTTTTATTTGTTTAACACTTTTTTGGTTACCACATGATTCCATATGTGTTATTTCATCATTTGGATGTCCTCACTATTATTCTACAATGTAGAAAATAGTAAAAATAAAGAAAAACATACACACATATATATATATATTTCTATTCACACACACAATGCCACATTTTCATTGAGATCTCTGTGTTAAATTGACCAGCTGTCTGCAGTTGCAGCTGGACGTGACTTCATAGACTGATAGAAGTTGACTGGTGTGTGGGTGTCCGCTATGAGAACCACTTTCACCCTCTCCTCCTCCCCCTTTCTCCCCCTCTCTCCCTCTCTCTCCTCTACCCCTCTCTCCCTCTCTCTCCTCCTCCCCTTCCTCTCCCCCTCTCTCCCTCTCTCTCTTCCATCCCTCTACCCCTTTCTCCCACTCTCTCCTCTACCCCTCTCCTTCTCTCACTCTTCCACCCGTCTCCCCCTCCCCCTTTCTCCCTCTCTCCTCTACCCTCTCTCCCTCTCTCTCTTCCACCCCTCTCCCCCTCTCTCCTTTACCCTCTCTCACTCTCTCTCTTCCACCCCTCCCCTTTCTCCCACTCTCTCCTCTACCCCCTCTCCCTCTCTCTCCTCTACCCCCTCTCCCTCTCTCTCTTCCACCCCTCTCCCCTCTCCCTCTCTCTCCTCTACCCCTCTCTCCCTCTCTCTCCTCTCCCCTCTCTCCCTCTCTCTCCTCTCCCCCTCTCTCCCTCTCTCTTCTACCCCTCTCCCCCTTTCTCCCTCTCTCTCCTCTACCCTCTCTCCCTCTCTCCCCCTCTCTCCTTCTCTCTCTTCCACCCCTCTCCCCCTCCCCCTTTCTCCCTCTCTCTCCTCTACCCCTCTCTCTCTCTCTCTCTCTCCCTCTCTCTCCTCCACCCCTCTCCAAGTAAGACAAATCCAGACCACATGTTTTAAACTATATAATCATGAATAAGATTGGGAAAGCAACTTACAGTTTTTAAACTCCATATAACTGCTAGTCTGGGTACCAGTCTGTTTATCTGTTATTCCACTAGTTGGTCTAGTCTGGTCCCAGTCGGTTTATCTGTTATTCCACTAGTTGGTCCTGTCTGGTCCCAGTCTGTTTATCAGTTATTCCACTAGTTGGTCTAGTCTGGTACCAGTCTGTTTATCTGTTATTCCACTAGTTGGTCTAGTCTGGTACCAGTCTGTTTATCTGTTATTCCACTAGTTGGTCTAGTCTGGTACCAGTCTGTTTATCTGTTATTCCACTAGTTGGTCTAGTCTGGTACCAGTCTGTTTATCTGTTATTCCACTAGTTGGTCTAGTCTGGGTACCAGTCTGTTTATCTGTTATTCCACTAGTTGGTCTAGTCTGGGTACCAGTCTGTTTATCAGTTATTCCACTAGTTGGTCTAGTCTGGTACCAGTCTGTTTGGCTGTTATTCCACTAGTTGGTCTAGTCTGGTACCAGTCTGTTTATCTGTTATTCCACTAGTTGGTCTAGTCTGGTACCAGTCTGTTTATCTGTTATTCCACTAGTTGGTCTAGTCTGGTACCAGTCTGTTTATCAGTTATTCCACTAGTTAGTCTAGTCTGGGTACCAGTCTGTTTATCTGTTATTCCACTAGTTGGTCTAGTCTGGTACCAGTCTGTTTATCTGTTATTCCACTAGTTGGTCTAGTCTGGTACCAGTCTGTTTATCTGTTATTCCACTAGTTGGTCTAGTCTGGTACCAGTCTGTTTAACTGTTATTCCACTAGTTGGTCTAGTCTGGTACCAGTCTGTTTATCAGTTATTCCACTAGTTGGTCTAGTCTGGTACCAGTCTGTTTATCTGTTATTCCACTAGTTGGTCTAGTCTGGTACCAGTCTGTTTATCTGTTATTCCACTAGTTGGTCTAGTCTGGTACCAGTCTGTTTATCTGTTATTCCACTAGTTGGTCTAGTCTGGTACCAGTCTGTTTATCTGTTATTCCACTAGTTGGTCTAGTCTGGTCCCAGTCTGTTTATCAGTTATTCCACTAGTTGGTCTAGTCTGGTACCAGTCTGTTTATCTGTTATTCCACTAGTTGGTCTAGTCTGGTACCAGTCTGTTTATCTGTTATTCCACTAGTTGGTCTAGTCTGGTCCCAGTCTGTTTATCTGTTATTCCACTAGTTGGTCTAGTCTGGTACCAGTCTGTTTATCTGTTATTCCACTAGTTGGTCTAGTCTGGTACCAGTCTGTTTATCTGTTATTCCACTAGTTGGTCTAGTCTGGGTACCAGTCTGTTTATCTGTTATTCCACTAGTTGGTCTAGTCTGGTACCAGTCTGTTTATCTGTTATTCCACTAGTTGGGCTAGTCTGGTACCAGTCTGTTTATCTGTTATTCCACTAGTTAGTCTAGTCTGGTACCAGTCTGTTTATCTGTTATTCCACTAGTTGGTCTAGTCTGGTACCAGTCTGTTTATCTGTTATTCCACTAGTTGGTCTAGTCTGGTCCCAGTCTGTTTATCTGTTATTCCACTAGTTGGTCTAGTCTGGTACCAGTCTGTTTATCTGTTATTCCACTAGTTGGTCTAGTCTGGTACCAGTCTGTTTATCTGTTATTCCACTAGTTGGTCTAGTCTGGTCCCAGTCTGTTTATCTGTTATTCCACTAGTTGGTCTAGTCTGGTACCAGTCTGTTTATCTGTTATTCCACTAGTTGGTCTAGTCTGGTACCAGTCTGTTTATCTGTTATTCCACTAGTTGGTCTAGTCTGGGTACCAGTCTGTTTATCTGTTATTCCACTAGTTGGTCTAGTCTGGTACCAGTCTGTTTATCTGTTATTCCACTAGTTGGTCTAGTCTGGTACCAGTCTGTTTATCTGTTATTCCACTAGTTGGTCTAGTCTGGTACCAGTCTGTTTATCTGTTATTCCACTAGTTGGTCTAGTCTGGTCCCAGTCTGTTTATCTGTTATTCCACTAGTTGGTCTAGTCTGGTACCAGTCTGTTTATCTGTTATTCCACTAGTTGGTCTAGTCTGGGTACCAGTCTGTGTAGCTGTTATTCCACTAGTTGGTCTAGTCTGGTACCAGTCTGTTTATCTGTTATTCCACTAGTTGGTCTAGTCTGGTACCAGTCTGTTTATCTGTTATTCCACTAGTTGGTCTAGTCTGGGTACCAGTCTGTTTATCTGTTATTCCACTAGTTGGTCTAGTCTGGGTACCAGTCTGTTTATCAGTTATTCCACTAGTTGGTCTAGTCTGGTACCAGTCTGTTTATCTGTTATTCCACTAGTTGGTCTAGTCTGGGTACCAGTCTGTTTATCTGTTATTCCACTAGTTGGTCTAGTCTGGGTACCAGTCTGTTTATCAGTTATTCCACTAGTTGGTCTAGTCTGGTACCAGTCTGTTTATCTGTTATTCCACTAGTTGGTCTAGTCTGGGTACCAGTCTGTTTATCTGTTATTCCACTAGTTGGTCTAGTCTGGGTACCAGTCTGTTTATCTGTTATTCCACTAGTTGGTCTAGTCTGGTACCAGTCTGTTTATCTGTTATTCCACTAGTTGGTCTAGTCTGGGTACCAGTCTGTTTATCTGTTATTCCACTAGTTGGTCTAGTCTGGGTACCAGTCTGTTTATCTGTTATTCCACTAGTTGGTCTAGTCTGGGTACCAGTCTGTTTATCTGTTATTCCACTAGTTGGTCTAGTCTGGGTACCAGTCTGTTTATCTGTTATTCCACTAGTTGGTCTAGTCTGGTACCAGTCTGTTTATCTGTTATTCCACTAGTTGGTCTAGTCTGGTACCAGTCTGTTTATCTGTTATTCCACTAGTTGGTCTAGTCTGGTACCAGTCTGTTTATCTGTTATTCCACTAGTTGGTCTAGTCTGGTACCAGTCTGTTTATCTGTTATTCCACTAGTTGGTCTAGTCTGGTACCAGTCTGTTTATCTGTTATTCCACTAGTTGGTCTAGTCTGGTACCAGTCTGTTTATCAGTTATTCCACTAGTTGGTCTAGTCTGGTACCAGTCTGTTTATCTGTTATTCCACTAGTTGGTCTAGTCTGGGTACCAGTCTGTTTATCTGTTATTCCACTAGTTGGTCTTGTCTGGGTACCAGTCTGTTTATCTGTTATTCCACTAGTTGGTCTAGTCCGGTACCAGTCTGTTTATCTGTTATTCCACTAGTTGGTCTAGTCTGGGTACCAGTCTGTTTATCTGTTATTCCACTAGTTGGTCTAGTCTGGTCCCAGTCTGTTTATCTGTTATTCCACTAGTTGGTCTTGTCTGGGTACCAGTCTGTTTATCTGTTATTCCACTAGTTGGTCTAGTCTGGTACCAGTCTGTTTATCTGTTATTCCACTAGTTGGTCTAGTCTGGTACCAGTCTGTTTATCTGTTATTCCACTAGTTGGTCTAGTCTGGTACCAGTCTGTTTATCTGTTATTCCACTAGTTGGTCTAGTCTGGGTACCAGTCTGTTTATCTGTTATTCCACTAGTTGGTCTAGTCTGGGTACCAGTCTGTTTATCAGTTATTCCACTAGTTAGTCTAGTCTGGGTACCAGTCTGTTTATCTGTTATTCCACTAGTTGGTCTAGTCCGGTACCAGTCTGTTTATCAGTTATTCCACTAGTTGGTCTAGTCTGGTACCAGTCTGTTTATCAGTTATTCCACTAGTTAGTCTAGTCTGGGTACCAGTCTGTTTATCTGTTATTCCACTAGTTGGTCTAGTCTGGTACCAGTCTGTTTATCTGTTATTCCACTAGTTGGTCTAGTCTGGGTACCAGTCTGTTTATCTGTTATTCCACTAGTTGGTCTAGTCTGGTACCAGTCTGTTTATCTGTTATTCCACTAGTTGGTCTAGTCTGGGTACCAGTCTGTTTATCTGTTATTCCACTAGTTGGTCTAGTCTGGGTACCAGTCTGTTTATCTGTTATTCCACTAGTTGGTCTAGTCTGGTACCAGTCTGTTTATCTGTTATTCCACTAGTTGGTCTAGTCTGGGTACCAGTCTGTTTATCAGTTATTCCACTAGTTGGTCTAGTCTGGTACCAGTCTGTTTGGCTGTTATTCCACTAGTTGGTCTAGTCTGGTACCAGTCTGTTTATCTGTTATTCCACTAGTTGGTCTAGTCTGGTACCAGTCTGTTTATCTGTTATTCCACTAGTTGGTCTAGTCTGGTACCAGTCTGTTTATCTGTTATTCCACTAGTTGGTCTAGTCTGGGTACCAGTCTGTTTATCTGTTATTCCACTAGTTGGTCTAGTCTGGTACCAGTCTGTTTATCTGTTATTCCACTAGTTGGTCTAGTCTGGTACCAGTCTGTTTATCTGTTATTCCACTAGTTGGTCTAGTCTGGTACCAGTCTGTTTATCTGTTATTCCACTAGTTGGTCTAGTCTGGGTACCAGTCTGTTTATCTGTTATTCCACTAGTTGGTCTAGTCTGGTACCAGTCTGTTTATCTGTTATTCCACTAGTTGGTCTAGTCTGGTACCAGTCTGTTTATCTGTTATTCCACTAGTTGGTCTAGTCTGGTACCAGTCTGTTTATCTGTTATTCCACTAGTTGGTCTAGTCTGGGTACCAGTCTGTTTATCTGTTATTCCACTAGTTGGTCTAGTCTGGTACCAGTCTGTTTATCTGTTATTCCACTAGTTGGTCTACTCTGGGTACCAGTCTGTTTGGCTGTTATTCCACTAGTTGGTCTAGTCTGGTACCAGTCTGTTTATCTGTTATTCCACTAGTTGGTCTAGTCTGGTACCAGTCTGTTTATCTGTTATTCCACTAGTTGGTCTAGTCTGGTACCAGTCTGTTTATCTGTTATTCCACTAGTTGGTCTAGTCTGGTACCAGTCTGTTTATCTGTTATTCCACTAGTTGGTCTAGTCTGGTACCAGTCTGTTTATCTGTTATTCCACTAGTTGGTCTAGTCTGGTACCAGTCTGTTTATCTGTTATTCCACTAGTTGGTCTAGTATGGGTACCAGTCTGTTTATCTGTTATTCCACTAGTTGGTCTAGTCTGGTACCAGTCTGTTTATCTGTTATTCCACTAGTTGGTCTAGTCTGGTACCAGTCTGTTTATCTGTTATTCCACTAGTTGGTCTAGTCTGGGTACCAGTCTGTTTATCTGTTATTCCACTAGTTGGTCTAGTCTGGGTACCAGTCTGTTTATCTGTTATTCCACTAGTTGGTCTAGTCTGGGTACCAGTCTGTTTATCTGTTATTCCACTAGTTGGTCTAGTCTGGTACCAGTCTGTTTATCTGTTATTCCACTAGTTGGTCTAGTCTGGTACCAGTCTGTTTATCTGTTATTCCACTAGTTGGTCTAGTCTGGTACCAGTCTGTTTATCTGTTATTCCACTAGTTGGTCTAGTCTGGGTACCAGTCTGTTTATCTGTTATTCCACTAGTTGGTCTAGTCTGGTACCAGTCTGTTTATCTGTTATTCCACTAGTTGGTCTAGTCTGGTACCAGTCTGTTTATCTGTTATTCCACTAGTTGGTCTAGTCTGGTACCAGTCTGTTTATCTGTTATTCCACTAGTTGGTCTAGTCTGGTACCAGTCTGTTTATCTGTTATTCCACTAGTTGGTCTAGTCTGGTACCAGTCTGTTTATCTGTTATTCCACTAGTTGGCCTAGTCTGGTACCAGTCTGTTTATCTGTTATTCCACTAGTTGGTCTAGTCTGGTACCAGTCTGTTTATCTGTTATTCCACTAGTTGGTCTAGTCTGGTACCAGTCTGTTTATCTGTTATTCCACTAGTTGGTCTAGTCTGGTACCAGTCTGTTTATCTGTTATTCCACTAGTTGGTCTAGTCTGGGTACCAGTCTGTTTATCTGTTATTCCACTAGTTGGTCTAGTCTGGGTACCAGTCTGTTTATCTGTTATTCCACTAGTTGGTCTAGTCTGGTACCAGTCTGTTTATCTGTTATTCCACTAGTTGGTCTAGTCTGGTACCAGTCTGTTTATCTGTTATTCCACTAGTTGGTCTAGTCTGGTACCAGTCTGTTTATCTGTTATTCCACTAGTTGGTCTAGTCTGGTACCAGTCTGTTTATCTGTTATTCCACTAGTTGGTCTAGTCTGGGTACCAGTCTGTTTATCTGTTATTCCACTAGTTGGTCTAGTCTGGTACCAGTCTGTTTATCTGTTATTCCACTAGTTGGTCTAGTCTGGTACCAGTCTGTTTATCTGTTATTCCACTAGTTGGTCTAGTCTGGGTACCAGTCTGTTTATCTGTTATTCCACTAGTTGGTCTAGTCTGGGTACCAGTCTGTTTATCTGTTATTCCACTAGTTGGTCTAGTCTGGTACCAGTCTGTTTATCTGTTATTCCACTAGTTGGTCTAGTCTGGTACCAGTCTGTTTATCTGTTATTCCACTAGTTGGTCTAGTCTGGTACCAGTCTGTTTATCTGTTATTCCACTAGTTGGTCTAGTCTGGGTACCAGTCTGTTTATCTGTTATTCCACTAGTTGGTCTAGTCTGGTACCAGTCTGTTTATCTGTTATTCCACTAGTTGGTCTAGTCTGGGTACCAGTCTGTTTATCTGTTATTCCACTAGTTGGTCTAGTCTGGTACCAGTCTGTTTATCTGTTATTCCACTAGTTGGTCTAGTCTGGTACCAGTCTGTTTATCTGTTATTCCACTAGTTGGTCTAGTCTGGGTACCAGTCTGTTTGTCTGTTATTCCACTAGTTGGTCTAGTCTGGTACCAGTCTGTTTATCTGTTATTCCACTAGTTGGTCTAGTCTGGGACCAGTCTGTTTATCTGTTATTCCACTAGTTGGGCTAGTCTGGTACCAGTCTGTTTATCTGTTATTCCACTAGTTGGTCTAGTCTGGTACCAGTCTGTTTATCTGTTATTCCACTAGTTGGTCTAGTCTGGTACCAGTCTTTTTGGCTGTTATTCCACTAGTTGGTCTAGTCTGGTACCAGTCTGTTTATCTGTTATTCCACTAGTTGGTCTAGTCTGGTACCAGTCTGTTTATCTGTTATTCCACTAGTTGGTCTAGTCTGGGTACCAGTCTGTTTGTCTGTTATTCCACTAGTCGGTCTAGTCTGGTACCAGTCTGTTTATCTGTTATTCCACTAGTTGGTCTAGTCTGGTACCAGTCTGTTTATCTGTTATTCCACTAGTTGGTCTAGTCTGGTACCAGTCTGTTTATCTGTTATTCCACTAGTTGGTCTAGTCTGGTACCAGTCTGTTTATCTGTTATTCCACTAGTTGGTCTAGTCTGGGTACCAGTCTGTTTATCTGTTATTCCACTAGTTGGTCTAGTCTGGTACCAGTCTGTTTATCTGTTATTCCACTAGTTGGTCTAGTCTGGTACCAGTCTGTTTATCTGTTATTCCACTAGTTGGTCTAGTCTGGTACCAGTCTGTTTATCTGTTATTCCACTAGTTGGTCTAGTCTGGTACCAGTCTGTTTATCTGTTATTCCACTAGTTGGTCTAGTCTGGTACCAGTCTGTTTATCTGTTATTCCACTAGTTGGCCTAGTCTGGTACCAGTCTGTTTATCTGTTATTCCACTAGTTGGTCTAGTCTGGTACCAGTCTGTTTATCTGTTATTCCACTAGTTAGTCTAGTCTGGTACCAGTCTGTTTATCTGTTATTCCACTAGTTGGTCTAGTCTGGTACCAGTCTGTTTATCTGTTATTCCACTAGTTGGTCTAGTCTGGGTACCAGTCTGTTTATCTGTTATTCCACTAGTTGGTCTAGTCTGGGTACCAGTCTGTTTATCTGTTATTCCACTCCTTGGTCTAGTCTGGTACCAGTCTGTTTATCTGTTATTCCACTAGTTGGTCTAGTCTGGTACCAGTCTGTTTATCTGTTATTCCACTAGTTGGTCTAGTCTGGTCCCAGTCTGTTTATCTGTTATTCCACTAGTTGGTCTAGTCTGGTACCAGTCTGTTTATCTGTTATTCCACTAGTTGGTCTAGTCTGGGTACCAGTCTGTTTATCTGTTATTCCACTAGTTGGTCTAGTCTGGTACCAGTCTGTTTATCTGTTATTCCACTAGTTGGTCTAGTCTGGTACCAGTCTGTTTATCTGTTATTCCACTAGTTGGTCTAGTCTGGGTACCAGTCTGTTTATCTGTTATTCCACTAGTTGGTCTAGTCTGGGTACCAGTCTGTTTATCTGTTATTCCACTAGTTGGTCTTGTCTGGGTACCAGTCTGTTTATCTGTTATTCCACTAGTTGGTCTAGTCTGGTACCAGTCTGTTTATCTGTTATTCCACTAGTTGGTCTAGTCTGGTACCAGTCTGTTTATCTGTTATTCGACTAGTTGGTCTAGTCTGGGTACCAGTCTGTTTATCTGTTATTCCACTAGTTGGTCTAGTCTGGTACCAGTCTGTTTATCTGTTATTCCACTAGTTGGTCTTGTCTGGGTACCAGTCTGTTTATCTGTTATTCCACTAGTTGGTCTAGTCTGGTACCAGTCTGTTTATCTGTTATTCCACTAGTTGGTCTAGTCTGGTACCAGTCTGTTTATCTGTTATTCGACTAGTTGGTCTAGTCTGGGTACCAGTCTGTTTGGCTGTTATTCCACTAGTTGGTCTAGTCTGGTACCAGTCTGTTTATCTGTTATTCCACTAGTTGGTCTAGTCTGGGGACCAGTCTTTTTATCTGTTATTCCACTAGTTGGGCTAGTCTGGTACCAGTCTGTTTATCTGTTATTCCACTAGTTGGTCTAGTCTGGTACCAGTCTGTTTATCTGTTATTCCACTAGTTGGTCTAGTCTGGTACCAGTCTTTTTGGCTGTTATTCCACTAGTTGGTCTAGTCTGGTACCAGTCTGTTTATCTGTTATTCCACTAGTTGGTCTAGTCTGGTACCAGTCTGTTTGGCTGTTATTCCACTAGTTGGTCTAGTCTGGGTACCAGTCTGTTTGGCTGTTATTCCACTCCTCGGTCTAGTCTGGTACCAGTCTGTTTATCTGTTATTCCACTAGTTGGTCTAGTCTGGTACCAGTCTGTTTGGCTGTTATTCCACTAGTTGGTCTAGTCTGGGTACCAGTCTGTTTATCTGTTATTCCACTAGTTGGTCTAGTCTGGTACCAGTCTGTTTATCTGTTATTCCACTAGTTGGTCTAGTCTGGTCCCAGTCTGTTTATCTGTTATTCCACTAGTTGGTCTAGTCTGGTACCAGTCTGTTTATCTGTTATTCCACTAGTTGGTCTAGTCTGGTACCAGTCTGTTTATCTGTTATTCCACTAGTTGGTCTAGTCTGGGTACCAGTCTGTTTATCTGTTATTCCACTAGTTGGTCTAGTCTGGTACCAGTCTGTTTATCTGTTATTCCACTAGTTGGTCTAGTCTGGTACCAGTCTGTTTATCTGTTATTCCACTAGTTGGTCTAGTCTGGTACCAGTCTGTTTATCTGTTATTCCACTAGTTGGTCTAGTCTGGTACCAGTCTGTTTATCTGTTATTCCACTAGTTGGTCTAGTCTGGTACCAGTCTGTTTATCTGTTATTCCACTAGTTGGTCTAGTCTGGTACCAGTCTGTTTATCTGTTATTCCACTAGTTGGTCTAGTCTGGGTACCAGTCTGTTTATCTGTTATTCCACTAGTTGGTCTTGTCTGGGTACCAGTCTGTTTATCTGTTATTCCACTAGTTGGTCTAGTCTGGTACCAGTCTGTTTATCTGTTATTCCACTAGTTGGTCTAGTCTGGTACCAGTCTGTTTATCTGTTATTCCACTAGTTGGTGTAGTCTGGGTACCAGTCTGTTTATCTGTTATTCCACTAGTTGGTCTAGTCTGGTACCAGTCTGTTTATCTGTTATTCCACTAGTTGGTCTAGTCTGGTCACAGTCTGTTTATCTGTTATTCCACTAGTTGGTCTAGTCTGGGTACCAGTCTTTTTATCTGTTATTCCACTAGTTGGTCTAGTCTGGTACCAGTCTGTTTATCTGTTATTCCACTAGTTGGTCTTGTCTGGGTACCAGTCTGTTTATCTGTTATTCCACTAGTTGGTCTTGTCTGGTACCAGTCTGTTTATCTGTTATTCCACTAGTTGGTCTAGTCTGGTACCAGTCTGTTTATCTGTTATTCCACTAGTTGGTCTAGTCTGGTACAAGTCTGTTTATCTGTTATTCCACTAGTTGGTCTTGTCTGGGTACCAGTCTGTTTATCTGTTATTCCACTAGTTGGTCTAGTCTGGTACCAGTCTGTTTATCTGTTATTCCACTAGTTGGTCTAGTCTGGTACCAGTCTGTTTATCTGTTATTCCACTAGTTGGTCTAGTCTGGGTACCAGTCTGTTTATCTGTTATTCCACTAGTTGGTCTAGTCTGGGTACCAGTCTGTTTATCTGTTATTCCACTAGTTGGTCTAGTCTGGTACCAGTCTGTTTATCTGTTATTCCACTAGTTGGTCTAGTCTGGTACCAGTCTGTTTATCTGTTATTCCACTAGTTGGTCTAGTCTGGTACCAGTCTGTTTATCTGTTATTCCACTAGTTGGTCTAGTCTGGTACCAGTCTGTTTATCTGTTATTCCACTAGTTGGTCTAGTCTGGTACCAGTCTGTTTATCTGTTATTCCACTAGTTGGTCTTGTCTGGGTACCAGTCTGTTTATCTGTTATTCCACTAGTTGGTCTAGTCTGGGTACCAGTCTGTTTATCTGTTATTCCACTAGTTGGTCTTGTCTGGGTACCAGTCTGTTTATCTGTTATTCCACTAGTTGGTCTAGTCTGGTACCAGTCTGTTTATCTGTTATTCCACTAGTTGGTCTAGTCTGGTACCAGTCTTTTTGGCTGTTATTCCACTAGTTGGTCTAGTCTGGTACCAGTCTGTTTATCTGTTATTCCACTAGTTGGTCTAGTCTGGGTACCAGTCTGTTTATCTGTTATTCCACTAGTTGGTCTTGTCTGGGTACCAGTCTGTTTATCTGTTATTCCACTAGTTGGTCTAGTCTGGTACCAGTCTGTTTATCTGTTATTCCACTAGTTGGGCTAGTCTGGTACCAGTCTGTTTATCTGTTATTCCACTAGTTGGTCTAGTCTGGTACCAGTCTGTTTATCTGTTATTCCACTAGTTGGTCTAGTCTGGGTACCAGTCTGTTTATCTGTTATTCCACTAGTTGGTCTAGTCTGGTACCAGTCTGTTTATCTGTTATTCCACTAGTTGGTCTAGTCTGGTACCAGTCTGTTTATCTGTTATTCCACTAGTTGGTCTAGTCTGGTACCAGTCTGTTTATCTGTTATTCCACTAGTTGGTCTAGTCTGGTACCAGTCTGTTTATCTGTTATTCCACTAGTTGGTCTAGTCTGGTACCAGTCTGTTTATCTGTTATTCCACTAGTTGGTCTAGTCTGGTACCAGTCTGTTTATCTGTTATTCCACTAGTTGGTCTAGTCTGGTCCCAGTCTGTTTATCTGTTATTCCACTAGTTGGTCTAGTCTGGGTACCAGTCTGTTTATCTGTTATTCCACTAGTTAGTCTAGTCTGGTACCAGTCTGTTTATCTGTTATTCCACTAGTTGGTCTAGTCTGGTACCAGTCTGTTTATCTGTTATTCCACTAGTTGGTCTAGTCTGGTACCAGTCTGTTTATGTGTTATTCCACTAGTTGGTCTAGTCTGGTACCAGTCTGTTTATCTGTTATTCCACTAGTTGGTCTAGTCTGGTACCAGTCTGTTTATCTGTTATTCCACTAGTTGGTCTAGTCTGGTACCAGTCTGTTTATCTGTTATTCCACTAGTTGGTCTAGTCTGGGTACCAGTCTGTTTATCTGTTATTCCACTAGTTGGTCTAGTCTGGTACCAGTCTGTTTATCTGTTATTCCACTAGTTAGTCTAGTCTGGTACCAGTCTGTTTATCTGTTATTCCACTAGTTGGTCTAGTCTGGGTACCAGTCTGTTTATCTGTTATTCCACTAGTTGGTCTAGTCTGGTACCAGTCTGTTTATCTGTTATTCCACTAGTTGGTCTTGTCTGGGTACCAGTCTGTTTATCTGTTATTCCACTAGTTGGGCTAGTCTGGGTACCAGTCTGTTTGGCTGTTATTCCACTAGTTGGTCTAGTCTGGTACCAGTCTGTTTATCTGTTATTCCACTAGTTGGTCTAGTCTGGGTACCAGTCTGTTTATCTGTTATTCCACTAGTTGGTCTTGTCTGGGTACCAGTCTGTTTATCTGTTATTCCACTAGTTGGTCTAGTCTGGTACCAGTCTGTTTATCTGTTATTCCACTAGTTGGTCTAGTCTGGTACCAGTCTGTTTATCTGTTATTCCACTAGTTGGTCTAGTCTGGTACCAATCTGTTTATCTGTTATTCCACTAGTTAGTCTAGTCTGGTACCAGTCTGTTTATCTGTTATTCCACTAGTTGGTCTAGTCTGGTACCAGTCTGTTTATCTGTTATTCCACTAGTTGGTCTAGTCTGGGTACCAGTCATTCCACTAGTTGGTCTAGTCTGGTACCAGTCTGTTTATCTGTTATTCCACTAGTTGGTCTAGTCTGGTACCAGTCTGTTTATCTGTTATTCCACTAGTTGGTCTAGTCTGGTACCAGTCTGTTTATCTGTTATTCCACTAGTTAGTCTAGTCTGGTACCAGTCTGTTTATCTGTTATTCCACTAGTTAGTCTAGTCTGGTACCAGTCTGTTTATCTGTTATTCCACTAGTTAGTCTAGTCTGGGTACCAGTCTGTTTATCTGTTATTCCACTAGTTGGTCTAGTCTGGTACCAGTCTGTTTATCTGTTATTCCACTAGTTGGTCTGGTCTGGTACCAGTCTGTTTATCTGTTATTCCACTAGTTGGTCTAGTCTGGTACCAGTCTGTTTATCTGTTATTCCACTAGTTGGTCTAGTCTGGGTACCAGTCTGTTTATCTGTTATTCCACTAGTTGGTCTAGTCTGGTACCAGTCTGTTTATCTGTTATTCCACTAGTTGGTCTAGTCTGGTACCAGTCTGTTTATCTGTTATTCCACTAGTTGGTCTAGTCTGGTACCAGTCTGTTTATCTGTTATTCCACTAGTTGGTCTAGTCTGGTACCAGTCTTTTTGGCTGTTATTCCACTAGTTGGTCTAGTCTGGTACCAGTCTGTTTATCTGTTATTCCACTAGTTGGTCTAGTCTGGTACCAGTCTGTTTGGCTGTTATTCCACTAGTTGGTCTAGTCTGGGTACCAGTCTGTTTATCTGTTATTCCACTAGTTGGTCTAGTCTGGGTACCAGTCTGTTTATCTGTTATTCCACTAGTTGGTCTAGTCTGGGTACCAGTCTGTTTATCTGTTATTCCACTAGTTGGTCTAGTCTGGTACCAGTCTGTTTATCTGTTATTCCACTAGTTGGTCTAGTCTGGTACCAGTCTGTTTATCTGTTATTCCACTAGTTGGTCTAGTCTGGTACCAGTCTTTTTGGCTGTTATTCCACTAGTTGGTCTAGTCTGGTACCAGTCTGTTTATCTGTTATTCCACTAGTTGGTCTAGTCTGGTACCAGTCTGTTTGGCTGTTATTCCACTAGTTGGTCTAGTCTGGGTACCAGTCTGTTTATCTGTTATTCCACTAGTTGGTCTAGTCTGGGTACCAGTCTGTTTATCTGTTATTCCACTAGTTGGTCTAGTCTGGGTACCAGTCTGTTTATCTGTTATTCCACTAGTTGGTCTTGTCTGGGTACCAGTCTGTTTATCTGTTATTCCACTAGTTGGTCTAGTCTGGTACCAGTCTGTTTATCTGTTATTCCACTAGTTGGTCTAGTCTGGGTACCAGTCTGTTTATCTGTTATTCCACTAGTTGGTCTAGTCTGGGTACCAGTCTGTTTATCTGTTATTCCACTAGTTGGTCTAGTCTGGTACCAGTCTGTTTATCTGTTATTCCACTAGTTGGTCTAGTCTGGTACCAGTCTGTTTATCTGTTATTCCACTAGTTGGTCTAGTCTGGGTACCAGTCTGTTTATCTGTTATTCCACTAGTTGGTCTAGTCTGGTACCAGTCTGTTTATCTGTTATTCCACTAGTTGGTCTAGTCTGGTACCAGTCTGTTTATCTGTTATTCCACTAGTTGGTCTAGTCTGGGTACCAGTCTGTTTATCTGTTATTCCACTAGTTGGTCTTGTCTGGTACCAGTCTGTTTATCTGTTATTCCACTAGTTGGTCTAGTCTGGTACCAGTCTGTTTATCTGTTATTCCACTAGTTGGTCTAGTCTGGGTACCAGTCTGTTTATCTGTTATTCCACTAGTTGGTCTAGTCTGGTACCAGTCTGTTTATCTGTTATTCCACTAGTTGGTCTAGTCTGGTACCAGTCTGTTTATCTGTTATTCCACTAGTTGGTCTAGTCTGGGTACCAGTCTGTTTATCTGTTATTCCACTAGTTGGTCTAGTCTGGTACCAGTCTGTTTATCTGTTATTCCACTAGTTGGTCTAGTCTGGTACCAGTCTGTTTATCTGTTATTCCACTAGTTGGTCTAGTCTGGTACCAGTCTGTTTATCTGTTATTCCACTAGTTGGTCTAGTCTGGTACCAGTCTGTTTATCTGTTATTCCACTAGTTGGTCTAGTCTGGGTACCAGTCTGTTTATCTGTTATTCCACTAGTTGGTCTAGTCTGGTACCAGTCTGTTTATCTGTTATTCCACTAGTTGGTCTAGTCTGGTACCAGTCTGTTTATCTGTTATTCCACTAGTTGGTCTAGTCTGGTACCAGTCTGTTTATCTGTTATTCCACTAGTTGGTCTAGTCTGGTACCAGTCTGTTTATCTGTTATTCCACTAGTTGGGCTAGTCTGGTACCAGTCTGTTTGTCTGTTATTCCACTAGTTGGTCTAGTCTGGTACCAGTCTGTTTATCTGTTATTCCACTAGTTGGTCTAGTCTGGGTACCAGTCTGTTTATCTGTTATTCCACTAGTTGGTCTAGTCTGGGTACCAGTCTGTTTATCTGTTATTCCACTAGTTGGTCTAGTCTGGTACCAGTCTGTTTATCTGTTATTCCACTAGTTGGTCTAGTCTGGTACCAGTCTGTTTATCTGTTATTCCACTAGTTGGTCTAGTCTGGTACCAGTCTTTTTGGCTGTTATTCCACTAGTTGGTCTAGTCTGGTACCAGTCTGTTTATCTGTTATTCCACTAGTTGGGCTAGTCTGGTACCAGTCTGTTTGGCTGTTATTCCACTAGTTGGTCTAGTCTGGTACCAGTCTGTTTGGCTGTTATTCCACTAGTTGGTCTAGTCTGGTACCAGTCTGTTTGGCTGTTATTCCACTAGTTGGTCTAGTCTGGTACCAGTCTGTTTGGCTGTTATTCCACTCCTTGGTCTAGTCTGGTACCAGTCTGTTTATCTGTTATTCCACTAGTTGGTCTAGTCTGGTACCAGTCTGTTTGGCTGTTATTCCACTAGTTGGTCTAGTCTGGTACCAGTCTGTTTATCTGTTATTCCACTAGTTGGTCTAGTCTGGGTACCAGTCTGTTTATCTGTTATTCCACTAGTTGGTCTAGTATGGGTACCAGTCTGTTTGGCTGTTATTCCACTAGTTGGGCTAGTCTGGTACCAGTCTGTTTGGCTGTTATTCCACTAGTTGGGCTAGTCTGGTACCAGTCTGTTTGGCTGTTATTCCACTAGTTGGGCTAGTCTGGTACCAGTCTGTTTGGCTGTTATTCCACTAGTTGGTCTAGTCTGGTACCAGTCTGTTTGGCTGTTATTCCACTAGTTGGTCTAGTCTGGTACCAGTCTGTTTGGCTGTTATTCCACTAGTGGGTCTAGTCTGGTACCAGTCTGTTTGGCTGTTATTCCACTAGTTGGTCTTGTCTGGGTACCAGTCTGTTTGGCTGTTATTCCACTCCTTGGTCTAGTCTGGTACCAGTCTGTTTATCTGTTATTCCATTAGTTGGTCTAGTCTGGTACCAGTCTGTTTATCTGTTATTCCACTAGTTGGTCTAGTCTGGGTACCAGTCTGTTTATCTGTTATTCCACTAGTTGGTCTAGTCTGGGTACCAGTCTGTTTATCTGTTATTCCACTAGTTGGTCTAGTCTGGTACCAGTCTGTTTATCTGTTATTCCACTAGTTGGTCTAGTCTGGTACCAGTCTGTTTATCTGTTATTCCACTAGTTGGCCTAGTCTGGTACCAGTCTGTTTGGCTGTTATTCCACTAGTTGGGCTAGTCTGGTACCAGTCTGTTTGGCTGTTATTCCACTAGTTGGGCTAGTCTGGTACCAGTCTGTTTGGCTGTTATTCCACTAGTTGGTCTAGTCTGGTACCAGTCTGTTTGGCTGTTATTCCACTAGTTGGTCTAGTCTGGTACCAGTCTGTTTGGCTGTTATTCCACTAGTTGGTCTAGTCTGGTACCAGTCTGTTTGGCTGTTATTCCACTAGTTGGTCTAGTCTGGGTACTAGTGGAGGCTCCTCAGAGGACGAAGGGGAGGACCATCCTCCGCAATGAATTTCATAAAATGTAAAATGGTGAAGCCTTAAAGTTATACTTTATAGATAAATCTATACTAAATACAGCATATTCACATCACCAAATAATTGATTAAAAACACACTGTTTTTGTATTGAAGGTCTACAGTAGCCTCAACAGCTCTCTGTAGGGTAGCACCATGGTGTAGCCGGAGGACAACTAGCTTCCATCCTCCTCTGGGTACATTGACTTCAATACAAAACCTTGGAGGCTCATGGTTCTCACCCCCCCCCCCTTCCATAGACTTACACAGTAATTATGACATCTTCCGGAGGACGTCCTCCAACCTATCAGAGCTCTTGCAGCAGGAACTGACGAGAGAGAGAGAGAGAGAGAGAGAGAGAGAGAGAGAGAGAGAGAGAGAGAGAGAGAGAGAGAGAGAGAGAGAGAGAGAGAGAGAGAGAGAGAGAGAGAGAGAGAGAGAGAGAGAGAGAGAGAGAGAGAGAGAGAGAGAGAGAGAGAGAGAGAGAGTACTCCAGGTTCCTGTGGTCGGGTGAGGATGACGAATGATTCCTTGGCACCCTCCAGCCAGTGTCTCCACTCTAATGCCAACTTCACCGCCAACCTACGGGGACCTCCCTTAAGGAGAGAGGTGAGAGGAAACAGAGCTGAAATTCCTGATGAAACGACGGTAGAAGTTGGCAAACCCCCAAAACCGTTGTAACCCCTTTTAATGGTGGTTGGGACTGGCCATGCATCTACCTTCTTGTCGTACATCTTAACTCCCTGCGGGCTGATTTGGTAAC
Organism: Salmo salar; assembly: GCF_905237065.1. NCBI lineage: Eukaryota > Metazoa > Chordata > Actinopteri > Salmoniformes > Salmonidae > Salmo > Salmo salar. The sequence continues at coordinate 53,854 of NW_025547416.1, forward strand.
CCAAGAAGCACACCGCCCTCTGATGGAATTGACACTTGACGAACAGGTGACGGGCCAGGAGGCGTTCCAGGACTGCCTGACCGCGTGTGATGTGATCCTCCAGATTAACCGAGTAGATCAAGATGTCCTCAATGTATACGAATCACCTGGCGTCCGAGCATATCCCTGAACACCTCGTTAACGAATGCCTGGAACACTGACGGAGCATTGGCTAAGCCCAAAAGGGCATCACCGAGTATTCATAGTGACCAGACATTGTGCTGAACGCCGTCTTCCACTCATCCCCCCCTCTCCCGGATGCGGATGAGATTGGATGAACTCCGCATGTCCACTTCGCTGAAGAACCGGGGCCCCGGCGGTGCTGCTCGATGGCAGACGGCACCAACGGGAAGGGGCTACCGATACGTCTTGGTAACTTCATTGAGTCCTCTGTAATCAATGCAAGGGCTTAATCCTCCATCCTTCTTGGGCACAAAGAAGGAAACCAGCCGACGCAGGAGAAGTGGACGGTGAGGATGAACCCCTGTTGGAGCGCCTCCTGAATGTAATCCTTCATGCCACAGGGTCTCAGCCACAGACAGAGGGTCGAATGCGTCTGCGTGGAGGTGTTACATCAGCAAGCAGGTCGATGGCGCAGTCCCAGGGGCGATAAGGAGGGAGACAGGTGGCCCGGGTCTTGGAGAATACCTCCCTCCAGATCCTGGTATACCTCCGGGATGTTGGGCTGGAAGGTAACCAAAGGACTGTCAACTGACGTGGGACCACAGGGAACCAGGTCCTCTGGCATTCAGGTGACCAGTCTGTGTTGAATCCAAGGGAGGCCGAGGATGATCTTGTGAACTGGTGATGAAGAAAGGGGATATTCTCCTGATGGATTTGGATTCCACGGTGAGGGTGAGTGGTTGAGTGACGTGTGTGATGGTTCCGGTTTCTAATGGCCGACAATCGAGGCCTTGCACCGGAAAAGGAGAGGAGAGTGGGTGTGACGTAATATTGAGAGAGGCGGCAAGGGTCTGATCCATAAAATTCCCTGCAGCACCGGAATCCACAAAAAGCTGTTGACACAGGGCATGAGGGACAGTCAACCAATGAGATGGACACCAAAAAGAGCCTAGCAGGAAGTGATGAAGACGGAATACTCACTCCTGGCCCCAGGGGGATGGCAGATCACGTGACCGTCCCTCTGTTCAGGTACATCCCGAATTCAGACGTGCCGGACACCGCTGGAATCCTGTGTCCTCCTTGACCACAGTACAGACAGAGCACCAGTTGTATCTGTCTGCGCCGCTCCTCTGGGGGGGGGGAGTCATGTGACTCCCTACCTCCATGGGGTCAGGCTCTGATCCCGAGTGTTCCCCCGAAAGAGGGAGAGAAGCGACGTAGAAATGCCGACGCTCCCGGAGAAGGTTATCCAGACGGATGGTCATCGCAATGAGTGCGTCCAGGGTGAGGTTGTCGTCTCGCCAAGCCAATTCCGTCTGAAATTCCTGGACTTCCTGGACTTCTGAACGGTGAAGCGCCGGTTCGTTACATCCACTGGATGCTGTTACTGTCCGGACGTTGAGCTCGTACTCAGCAGCTGTCTGATTTGAAGTACACGCTCACCTCCCTCTCTGCCCTCCGGGGAGAGCCGTGAAAAAAACAGAGCCGTGAACCTTGAACCCCCCCCGTCATAGTAATTTAGCTCTTCCTCTCCTCTCTCCCAGACGGCCGTAGCCCATTCCAATGTCCGCCTCGTCAACAGAGAAATAACCGTGGCAACCTTTCGACCTCTCGGGGGTGAGGGGGGGGTGGCTCCCACATCTGGTGTGTAAAATAGAGGGAGCACTGAAGTAGGAAGCCATGGCATTTGGATGGGGTACCGTCATATTCTCTCCGGGAGGGGATAAACGGGCATCGTTCGACCTTGAGTGGGTTGCTGAATGGGCTGTTGGAGCTGGCTCGCTGGGTAGGCTGGTTCTAGAGTATCCTCCTCTAGTAGGATGCAGCGCTTCCCGGGGGGTTTTGTTCGAGACGCTGCAAACGACCTCTAACCCTGGTCGTCCCCACTTGTGCCAGCTGGTCATGGTGCTGATGCACAAGGTAACCCTGTTCGTCGACCGTCTGAGAGATATCCGATTTTCCTGCCGGCTTCCATTGTTGTTTTTTTTCTGTAACGATGACGCTGTGAGTCGAGAAGCAGGTGAAGGTGAAACGCTTAATGGAAACGACAAACATGAAACAAGACAGCGTAACAGAAGGGAGATCGCATGAAAACAGGATCAATACCATCTGAGGAATGAACAAAAGGAAGGGACCTACAAAGTGGAGGTAATGAGGTCCAGGTGTGAATCATAACGATGAGTGCCGGGAGCGCGTAATGATGAGTCCCAGGAGCGCGTAACGATGAGGGCCTGGAGCGCGTAACGATGAGGGCCTAGGAGCGCGTAACGATGAGGGCCGGGAGCGCGTAACGATGAGGGCCAGGAGAGCGTAACGATGAGGGCCAGGAGAGCGTAATGATGAGTCCCAGGAGCGCGTAACGATGAGGGCCAGGAGCGCGTAATGATGAGTCCCAGGAGCGCGTAACGATGAGTCCCAGGAGCGCGTAACGATGAGGTCCAGGAGCGCGTAACGATGAGGTCCAGGAGCGCGTAACGATGAGGTCCAGGAGCGCGTAACGATGAGGTCCAGGAGCGCGTAACGATGAGGTCCAGGAGCGCGTAACGATGAGGTCCAGGAGCGCGTAACGATGAGGGCCAGGAGCGCGTAACGATGAGGGCCAGGAGCGCGTAACGATGAGGGCCAGGAGCGCGTAATGATGAGGGCCAGGAGCGCGTAACGATGAGGGCCAGGAGCGCGTAACGATGAGTCCCAGGAGCGCGTAACGATGAGGTCCAGGAGCGCGTAACGATGAGGTCCAGGAGCGCGTAACGATGAGTCCCAGGAGCGCGTAACGATGAGGACCAGGAGCGCATAACGATGAGGTCCAGGAGCGCGTAACGATGAGGTCCATAGAGCGCGTAACGATGAGGTCCAGGAGCGCGTAACGATGAGGTCCATAGAGCGCGTAACGATGAGGTCCAGGAGCGCGTAACGATGAGGTCCATAGAGCGCGTAACGATGAGGTCCAGGAGCGGTGGATAGTATTCCGGCGACGTCGTATGCCGGAGGGAAGGAGAAGGACAAGACATGACAGCTTCTGTATGTACAGTGTTGTAATGATGTGCAAATAGTTAAAGTACAAAAGGGAAAATAAATACAAATAAACCTCCCTCCTCTCTCCCCCTCCCTCCTCTCTCCCCCTCCCTCCTCTCTCCCCCTCTCTCTCTCCCCCCCTCTCTCTCTTACTCCCTATATCTCTCCCTCCCCATCCCTCTCTCTCTCCCCCTCCCTCCTCTCTCTCCCTCTCTCTCCCCTAATCCTTCCTCTCTCCCTCTTTCTCTCTCTCTCTCACTCCCCTCTCTTTCTCCCCCTCCCTCCCTCCTCTCCCCCTCTCTCTCTCCCTCATCCTCCCCCCCTCTCTCTCTCTCTCTCTCTCTGTCTCTCTCCCCCTCCCTCTCTCTCTCTCTCTCTCTCTCCCTCCCTCCTCTTTCTCTCTCTCCCCTTCACTCCTCTCTCTATCCCCTTCACTCCTCTCTCTCTTCCTCCTCCCTCTCTCCCCCTCCCTCCTCTTTCTCTCTCTCCCCTTCACTCCTCTCTCTCCCCCTCACTCCTCTCTCTCTCCCCCTCCCTCCTCTCTCTCTCCCTCCTCCTCCCTCTCTTTCTGATAGAACATTGAGAACAGAGAATGTAGTCCCCAACTCATAACCACAGCGACTAAACCCTGAACCTAAAATAGCCTTTTTTTTTTTTACAAGTGAGGACCAGAAAAATGTCTTAATATCTCGGACTTCCAAGTTGGTTTACTATTCTTGTGAGGACTTCTGGTACTCACAAGTAGAGTAGAAAAGTGCACACACACAAACACACACACACACACACACACAACACACACACACACGCACACACACAGACAGAGAGGCGAGGCAAGGGTCAAACAGGATGATTGTCTTTTTCAGTCTGTCTACAGACCATATTGATTTTTCCCACACTTCTTTCTGCAGACCTCTCTCTCTCTCTTTCATCTGTTCCCTCTCTCTCTCTCTCTTTCCTATGTGTTCTCTCTCTCCCTTTCTACTCTGTGTTCCCCCCCTCTCTCTCTCTCTCTCTCTCTCCCTCCCTCTCCCTTTCCTCTGTCCCCCTCCCTCTCTCTATCTCTCTCTCTCTTTCTCTCTCCCTCTCTTTCCTCTGTGTTCTCTCTCTCTTTGTCTCTCCTGTGTGTGTTCCCTCGCTCTCTCATCTCTCTCTCTCTCTCTCTCTCTCTCTCTCTCTCTCTCTCTTTCCAGAAGTCCTAGTCCTGCTGCAGCGGCCTCCTATCCAGTAGTCCACCTACAACCAGGTATCACCTCTAAAGGGTAAAGTCTATAACCAGGTATCACCTCTAAAGGGTAAAGTCTATAACCAGGTATCACCTCTCAAGGGTAAAGTCTATAAGCAGGTATCACCTCTAAAGGGTAAAGTCTATAACCAGGTATCACCTCTAAAGGGTAAAGTCTATAACCAGGTATCACCTCTAAAGGGTAAAGTCTATAACCAGGTATCACCTCTAAAGGGTAAAGTCTATAACCAGGTATCACCTCTAAAGGGTAAAGTCTAATAGCAGGTATCACCTCTAATGGGTAAAGTCTATAACCAAGTATCACCTCTAAAGGGTAAAGTCTATAACCAGGTATCACCTCTAAAGGGTAAAGTCTATAACCAGGTATCACCTCTAAAGGGTAAAGTCTATAACCAGGTATCACCTCTAAAGGGTAAAGTCTATAAGCAGGTATCACCTCTAAAGGGTAAAGTCTATAACCAGGTATCACCTCTAAAGGGTAAAGTCTATAACCAGGTATCACCTCTAAAGGGTAAAGTCTATAACCAGGTATCACCTCTAAAGGGTGAAGTCTATAACCAGGTATCACCTCTAAAGGGTAAAGTCTATAACCAGGTATCACCTCTAAAGGGTAAAGTCTATAACCAGGTATCACCTCTAAAGGGTAAAGTCTATAACCAGGTATCACCTCTAATGGGTAAAGTCTATAACCAGGTATCACCTCTAAAGGGTAAAGTCTATAACCAAGTATCACCTCTAAAGGTTAAAGTCTATAACCAGGTATCAACTCTAAAGGGTAAAGTCTATAACCAGGTATCACCTCTAAAGGGTAAAGTCTATAACCAGGTATCACCTCTAAAGGGTAAAGTCTAATAGCAGGTATCACCTCTAAAGGGTAAAGTCTAATAGCAGGTACAGTGAGGGGGGAAAAGTATTTGATCCCCTGCTGATTTTGTACGTTTGCCCACTGACAAAGAAATGATCAGTCTATCATTTTAATGCTAGGTTTATTTGAACAGTGAGAGACAGAATAACAACAACAAAAATCCAGAAAAAACACACGTCAAAAACGTTATAAAATGATTTGCGGGGTGGAAGACAACGTCTGTTCCAACCCCCGTGAACAGGAAGTACACGTTGTCAGTCTGGTGTTTGGCGAACAACCCCCCCCCCCTCTTCCGCCTAGAGCACATCAGAGAGACCGAATCATCGCAGAGAAAACACACAACGTTCCCCTAAGGAATCAACCGTGTCAGTAGGTCGTCGTCGACGCTCTGCCGCCATCTCGCGTCAAACGCCGACTTACCAGGAAGCGGCTGTACACGGGTTCCCATTTTTAGAGGAAACAGCGTCGGGGTCGCGACACCGACGGAAGGTGGCGCCCCTCCTCGCCAAGGGGCGGCGCTCGGCGGTCGTCGTCGACGACGACCGGCCTACTAGCTGCCACCGATCCTCTGTTTCACTTCCTGTTTTTGCTTATAGTTGTTAGTAGGGAGGGGGGGGAGCGGTATTTAGGCTAGCTAGGTAGGTTTGTGTTTTGTGCGTGATTGTTCTGTGTCAGGACTTTTATACTCCCTGCCTTACCGTGTTCGTACGTTGTGGATGCTCATTTAAAAAAAAATAAAAAAAGTGTATTCACGGATTTTCTGTCTCTCGCTCTCTGACTCTGCCTCTCCTGCTTCCTTGAGCCAACCTTGACAGTTTGGAATCAAAAGACCGTCGCTATGACGACGTGCGAGTAAGTGTCAGTGTTGTTTCCTGTTTCCTGTTTCCTGTAATACGGTAGCGGTAGTAGATTGTGTCCTATTGATACACAAGGTAGTATCTGACCTAGGCAGGTGCGTCCCCCCCCCCCCCCCCCACCCGCCATTTTGGGAGTTTTTTAAAAGGATGACATTGCTTGTGATGTGGCCCTATAACAAAAAGGCGAGATCCATAAACAATCCTTTACAAAAAAAATTATATATTTTTTGGGGGGGGGTTTTTACCATTGCGCTGTGACTTTACAGTAATAATTTTTTTGGGGGGTTTCCGTGAGTTTTACGATAATATATTGTATTGATTACTGTAATTCTACTTTTCTTTGTGTGTTTTCTGTTGTTGTTGTGATTGTTATTGTAAAAAAAAAAAAAATCTGAAAACGTTTTAATTTTTTTGTGTTCATTGAAATGCGACTAGATGTTCTGGAACAATCTTTAACAGAAGGATGAGAACATTTAAGAAAGTACACAAAATACTAGTAAAAACGGCAGTGTGTTTTGTGGCTGGCTTTAGAAAGAGTAATTAAAAATATGTTTCATTTTTGTTGCATAAAGGCCATTTTGAGAGAATTTTTTTTTTTTGATTGTTTAGGTTTTGATTGCAGTTTAATTTTTTCGACGTAGAAGTGATATTTTTATCGCCTTGTGTCTCATTCGGTTTGTGTCTAGAGTTTTGGACACAATGAACCAAATTCCAGAAAAAAAAGTGTGTAAGCAATCGCTAAAAAAAGCAATCTGTTAACAAATCAAAATATAGTTTACATTCTTCAAAGTAGCCGCCCTTTGCCTTTGATGACAGCTTGGCGTGAGGAACGCTTTTCCCAACAGTTCCCACATTGAATGAGTTGGTGTGTCCAAACTTTTGACCGGTACTGTGTGTGTGTGTGTGTGTGTGTGTGTGTGTGTGTGTGTGCCTGAGTTTGGGTATGAGTGTGTGTGTGTGCCTGAGTTTGGGTGTGTGTGTGTGTGTGTGTGTGTGTGTGTGTGTGTGTGTGTGTGCCTGAGTTTGGGTATGAGTGTGTGTGTGTGTGTGCCTGAGTTTGGGGTGTGTGCCTGTGCCTGAGTTTGGGTGTGTGTGTGTGTGTGTGTGTGTGTGTGTGTGTGTGTGTGTGTGTGTGTGTGTGTGTGTGTGTGTGTGTGTGTGTGTGTGTGTGTGTGTGTGTGTGTGTGTGTGCCTGAGTTTGGGTATGTGTGTGCCTGAGTTTGGGTATGTGTGTGTGTGTGTGTGTGTGTGTGTGTGTGTGTGTGTGTGTGTGTGTGTGTGTGTGTGTGTGTGTGTGTGTGTGTGTGTGTGTGTGTGTGTGTGTGTGTGTGTGTGTCCTATTAAATGTGTTTCACATAAAAAAACATTTTTTCCAGATATCATTACTAACATCCATGAATGAGAACAACTATAACATACCTCACACAGAGAGAGAAAGACAGAGAGAGACAGAGAGAGACAGAGAGGGAGACAGAGAGAGACAGAGAGAGATAGACAGAGAGGGAGACAGAGAGAGACAGAGAGAGAGAGAGAGAGAGAGAGAGACAGAGAGAGACAGAGAGAGAGAGAAAGAGAGAGAGACAGAGAGAGACAGAGAGAGAGACAGAGAGAGACAGAGAGAGACAGAGAGAGAGTGAAAGAGAGAGAGAGAGACAGAGAGAGACAGAGAGAGACAGAGAGAGACAGAGAGAGAGATTGTATAGAATATTGATGCAATGTTTTTCATGCCAATAAAGCAGCTTGAATTTGAATCAGAGAGAAGAAGAATGGAGCAAAAGGCTTCAGGGTTTAACATGAACAAGTCCTGTAACAAATGATTATCCAGCTTTGATGAGTGGATCACATCATAACTCGGGCATCTTGGTTACTCTGTGTGTGTGTGTGTGTGTGTGTGTGTGTGTGTGTGTGTGTGTGTGTGTGTGTGTGTGTGTGTGTGTGTGCTTGAGTTTGGGTGTGTGTGTGTTTATTAACTCCATGTGGTGTGGTGTTGACGACGGTGGAGGGAGGGAGGGAGGGAGGAGAGGGAGGGAGGAGGGAGGAGGGAGGGAAGGGGAGGGAGGGAGGGAAGGGGAGGGAGACGGGGAGTGAGGGAGGGAGGGAGGGAGGGAGGGAGAGAGAGGGAGAGGGTTTGTGGTGTGTGTGCGTGTGTGTGTGTGTGTGTGTGTGTGTGTGTGTGTGTGTGTGTGTGTGTGTGTGTGTGTGTGTTTATTAACTCCATGTGGTGTGGTGTTGACGACGGTGGAGGGAGGGAGGGAGGGAGACGGGGAGGGAGGGAGGTTTGTGGTCTGACATCAGACTCACAGAACAGAGAACAGACAACAACAGAGGGAAAGAATGAGGGATTTCCCCACAACAAATTAACACTGTCAACACCGTCAACAAATTCAACACCAACAATAACCTCTCTTTTTTTCTCTCTCTGTCTCTCTGTCACCTCTGCAGAGATACGCCATCCCATCTGGTTTACGCTTAGTGAAGCATGGAGGAGGAGGTGGGGATTCTTTGCTGGTGACACTGTCAGTGATTTATTTACAATTCAAGGCACATTTAACCAGCATGGCTACCACAGTATTCTACAGTGATACTGTCACGTCCTGGCCAGTATAAGGGGTTAATTGTTATTGTAGTTTGGTCAGGACGTGGCAGAGGGTATTTGTTTTATGTGGTTCAGGGTGGTGTTTTTGTAGTAAGGGCATTTGATTTAGTATTCCGGGGGGTTTTTGGGCACTGTTTTGAGATTCATGTATTTCTATGTTTAGTCTAGGTAGTCTGTTTCTATGTTGAGTTAATTGGGGTGGACTTCCAATTGAAGGCAGCTGTGTGGTGTTGCCTTTGATTGGAAGTCCTATATTAGTTGGGTGTGTTTGTCTGTGTGTTTGTGGGAGATTGTTCTGTGTTTAGCCTTGTGCCTTGCCAGACTGTCTGTGGATCGTTCGTTCTTTTTTTTGTTGTTATTTTGGTGTTCATTTTGGAATTTATTCAAAGTCAAGATGAGCGTACACATACCTGCGGCATTTTGGTCCTTTACCAACGACAACCGTGACAGATACACCATCCCATTTGGTTTGCGCTTAGTGGGACTATCATTTGTTTTTCAACAGGACAATGACCCAACACACCTCCAGGCTGTGTAAGGGCTATTTCACCAAGGAGAGTGATGGAGTGCTGCGTCAGATGACCTGGCCTCCACAATCATCCCGACCTAAACTCAATTGAGATGGTTTGGGATGAGTTGGATCGCAGAGTGAAGGAAAAGCAGCCAACAAGTGCTCAGCATATGTGGCTGTTGGGAAGAGCATTCCGGGTGTAGCTGGTTAAGAGAATGCCAAGAATGTGCAACGCTATCATCAAGGCAAAGTGTGGCTACTTTGATGAATCTAAAATATATATTTTGATTTGTTTAACACTCTTTTGGTTGCTATATTATTCCGTATGTGTTTTGATGTCTTCGCTATTATTCTACAATGCAGAAAATAGTAAAAAAAATAAAATAAAGAAAAACCCTTGAATGAGTAGGTGTCCAAACTTATGACTGGTGCTGTATGTTAATGTGGCCTAATTTTTTTGTATGTTAGCACGTTTCTGGGATGCTTGCTTGTTTTTATTGCTTTACTGGGAAGCTCAGCAGAGGTAGACATGCTCATGTTATTTATGTTAGTAGGCAGGGTGAGCTGCACACAGTGGACTTCCTACTAGGGCACACCGCCTCAGTGCTAACAGTATAAATCTGGATCGTAGGCACATGATTACTGCATACAATAGCTGTAGGATCAGCAGAGGCATTCGGGGCAGTTAGAGGGACATACTGTAAATTAGGTGACTTACATTGTGTCTTCCAGCTCCCCTGGGATAATGTACAATTGCTGAAGTGTTATGACGACTCAGCGTCACAATGGTAAGGGATTAACTGAGCTGTGTTTGGGTCCTTGATAAGTCATTGTCTCAACGTAGCTTCCTAGCTTCCTTTCCTATAATGCTGCATGTCTGGTCGCTCTCACACAAACAGTGCTTTCCAACATGAAACGTTTTCAACTTAGATACGGTTGAAGTCGGAAGTTTACATACACTTTAGCCAAATACATTTAAACTCAGTTTTTTTTCTCACAATTCCTGATATTTAATCCTAGTAAAAATTCCCTGTCTTAGGTCAGTTAGGATCACCACTTTATTTTAAGAATGTGAAATGTCAGAATAATAGTAGAGAGAATTATTTATTTCAGCTTTTATTTCTTTCATCACATTCCCAGTGGGTCAGAAGTTTACATACACTCAGTTAGTATTTGGTAGCATTGCCTTTAAATTGTTTAACATATATATATATATATATATATACAATTTAAAGGTTGGTATATATGTTGGTATATATATATATATATATATACTGCTCCAAAAAAATAAAGGGAACACTTAAACAACACAATGTAACTCCAAGTCAATCACACTTCTGTGAAATCAAACTGTCCACTTAGGAAGCAACACTGATTGACAATACATTTCACATGCTGTTGTGCAAATGGAATAGACAACAGGTGGAAATTATAGGCAATTAGCAAGACACCCCCAATAAAGGAGTGGTTCTGCAGGTGGGGACCACAGATCACATCTCAGTTCCTATGCTTCCTGGCTGATGTTTTGGTCACTTTTGAAAACTGTTTTCTGCCCCTCCCAAAAGATAGAATTTGTAGATAATTGGCCCTCTTTCTGGGACTCACCCACAAACAGGACCAAGCCTGGCCTGTTGAGGAGTGACGGACTCCATCCTAGCTGGAGGGGTGCTCTCATCTTATCTACGAACATAGACAGGGCTCTAACTCCTCTAGCTCCACAATGAAATAGGGTGCAGGCCAGGCAGCAGGCTGTTAGCCAGCCTGCCAGCTTAGTGGAGTCTGCCACTAGCACAGTCAGCGTAGTCAGCTCAGCTTTCCCCATTGAGACCGTGTCTGTGCCTCGATCTAGGTTGGGCAAAATTAAAAATGGCGGTGTTCGCTTTAGCAATCTCACTAGTATAAAGACCTCCTCCATTCCTGCCATTATTGAAAGAGATTGTGATACCTCACATCTCAAAATTGGGTTACTTAATGTTAGATCCCTCACTTCCAAGGCAGTTATAGTCAATGAACTAATCACTGATAATAATCTTGATGTGATTGGCCTGACTGAAACATGGCTTAAGCCTGATGAATTTACTGTGTTAAATGAGGCCTCACCCCCTGGTTACACTAGTGACCATACCCCCGTGCATCCGGCAAAGGCGGAGGTGTTGCTAACATTTACGATAGCAAATTTCAATTTACAAAAAAAACCAACAATGACGTTTTCGTCTTTTGAGCTTCTAGTCATGAAATCTATGCAGCCTACTCACTCACTTTTTATAGCTACTGTTTATAGGCCTCCTGGGCCATATGCAGTGTTCCTCACTGAGTTCCCTGAATTCCTATCGGATCTTGTAGTCATAGCAGATAATATTCTAATTTTTGGTGACTTTAACATTCACATGGAAAAGTCCACAGACCCACTCCAAAAGGCTTTCGGAGCCATCATCGACTCAGTGGGTTTTGTCCAACATGTCTCTGGACCTACTCACTGCCACAGTCATACTCTGGACCTAGTTTTGTCCCATGGAATAAATGTTGTGGATCTAAATGTTTTTCCTCATAATCCTGGACTATCGGACCACCATTTTATTACGTTTGCAATTGCAACAAATAATCTGCTCAGACCCCAACCAAGGAGCATTAAAAGTCGTGCTATAAATTCTCAGACAACCCAAAGATTCCTTGATGCCCTTCCAGACTGCCTCTGCCTACCCAAGGACGTCAGAGGACAAAAATCAGTTAACCACCTAACCGAGGAACTCAATTTAACCTTGCGCAATACCCTAGATGCAGTTGCACCCCTAAAAACTAAAAACATCTGTCATAAGAAACTAGCTCCCTGGTATACAGAAAATACACGAGCTCTGAAGCAAGCTTCCAGAAAATTGGAACGGAAATGGCGCCACACCAAACTGGAAGTCTTCCGACTAGCTTGGAAAGACAGTACCGTGCAGTATCGAAGAGCCCTTACTGCTGCTCGATCATCCTATTTTTCCAACTTAATTGAGGAAAATAAGAACAATCCGAAATTTCTTTTTGATACTGTCGCAAAGCTAACTAAAAAGCAGCCTTCGCAAATGGAGGATGGCTTTCACTTCAGCAGTAATAAATTTATGAACTTCTTTGAGGAAAAGATCATGATCATTAGAAAGCAAATTACAGACTCCTCTTTAAATCTGGGTATTCCTCCAAAGCTCCGTTGTCCTGAGTCTGCACAACTCTGCCAGGACCTAAGATCAAGGGAGATACTAAAGTGTTTTAGTACTATATCCCTTGACGCAATGATGAAAATAATCATGGCCTCCAAACCCTCAAGCTGCATACTGGACCCTATTCCAACTAAACTACTGAAAGAGCTGCTTCCTGTGCTTGGCCCTCCTATGTTGAACATAATAAACGGCTCTCTATCCACCGGATGTGTACCAAGCTCACTAAAAGTGGCAGTAATAAAGCCTCTCTTGAAAAAGCCGAATCTTGATCCAGAAATTATAAAAAACTATCGGCCGATATCGAATCTTCCATTCCTCTCAAAAATTTTAGAAAAAGCTGTTGCACAGCAACTCACTGCCTTCCTAAAGACAAACAATGTATAGGAAACGCTTCAGTCTGGTTTTAGACCCCATCATAGCACTGAGACTGCACTTGTGAAGGTGGTAAATGACCTTTTAATGGCGTCAGACCGAGGCTCTGCATCTGTCCTCGTGCTCCTAGATCTTAGTGTCGCTTTTGATACCATCGATCACCACATTCTTTTGGAGAGATTGGAAACCCAAATTGGTCTACATGGGCAAGTTCTGGCCTGGTTTAGATCTTATCTGTCGGAAAGATATCAGTTTGTCTCTGTGAATGGTTTGTCCTCTGACAAATCAATTGTAAATTTCGGTGTTCCTCAAGGTTCCGTTTTAGGACCACTATTGTTTTCACTATATATTTTACCTCTTGGGGATGTCATTCGAAAACATAATGTTAAATTTCACTGCTATGCGGACGACACACAGCTGTACATTTCAATGAAACATGGTGAAGCCCCAAAATTGCCCTCGCTAGAAGCCTGTGTTTCAGACATAAAGAAGTGGATGGCTGCAAACTTTCTACTTTTAAACTCGGACAAAACAGAGATGCTTGTTCTAGGTCCCAAGAAACAAAGAGATCTTCTGTTGAATCTGACAATTAATCTGGATGGTTGTACAGTCGTCTCAAATAAAACTGTGAAGGACCTCGGCGTTACTCTGGACCCTGATCTCTCTTTTGAAGAACATATCAAGACTGTTTCAAGGACAGCTTTTTTCCATCTACGTAACATTGCAAAAATCAGACATTTTCTGTCCAAAAATGACGCCGAAAAATTAATCCATGCTTTTGTTACTTCTAGGCTGGACTACTGCAATGCTCTACTTTCCGGCTACCCGGATAAAGCACTAAATAAACTTCAGTTAGTGCTAAATACGGCTGCTAGAATCCTGACTAGAACCTAAAAATTTGATCATATTACTCCAGTGCTAGCCTCCCTACACTGGCTTCCTGTTAAGGCAAGGGCTGATTTCAAGGTTTTACTGCTAACCTACAAAGCATTACATGGGCTTGCTCCTACCTATCTTTCCGATTTGGTCCTGCCGTACATACCTACACGTACGCTATGGTCACAAGACGCAGGCCTCCTAATTGTCCCTAGAATTTCTAAGCAAACGGCTGGAGGTAGGGCTTTCTCCTATAGAGCTCCATTTTTATGGAATGGTCTGCCTACCAATGTGAGAGACGCAGACTCAGTCTCAACCTTTAAGTCTTTACTGAAGACTTATCTCTTCAGTAGGTCCTATGATTAAGTATAGTCTGGCCCAGGAGTGTGAAGAGGAACGGAAAGGCTGGAGCAACGAACCGCCCTTGCTGTCTCTGCCTTGCCGGTTCCCCTCTTTCCACTGGGATTCTCTGCCTCTAACCCTTTTACAGGGGCTGAGTCACTGGCCTACTGGTGTTCTTCCATGCCGTCCATGGGAGGGGTGCGTCACTTGAGTGGGTTGAGTCACTGACGTGGTCTTCCTGTCTGGGTTGGCGCCCCCCCTTGGGTTGTGCCATGGCGGAGATCGTTGTGGGCTATACTCGGCCTTGTCTTAGGACGGTAAGTTGGTGGTTGGAGACATCCCTCTAGTGGTGTGGGGGCTGTGCTTTGGCAAAGTGGGTGGGGTTATATCCTGCCTGTTTGGCCCAGTCCGGGGGTATCATCGGATGGGGCCACAGTGTCTTCTGATCCCTCCTGTCTCAGCCTCCAGTATTTATGCTGCAGTAGTTTATGTGTCGGGGGGCTAGGGTCAGTCTGTTACATCTGGAGTATTTCTCTTGTCTTATCCGGTGTCCTGTGTGTATTTAAATATGCTCTCTCTAATTCTCTCTTTCTCTCTTTCTGTCTTTCTCTCGGAGGACCTGAGCCCTAGGACCATGCCTCAGGACTACCTGGTATGATGACTCCTTGCTGTCCCCAGTCCACCTGGCCGTGCTGCTGCTCCAGTTTCAACTGTTCTGCCTGCGGCTATGGAACCCTGACCTGTTCACCGGACGTGCTTGTTGCACCCTCGACAACTACTATGATTATTATTATTTGACCATGCTGGTCATTTATGAACATTTTAACATTTTAACATTTTGACCATGTTCTGTTATAATATCCACCCTGCACAGCCAGAAGAGGACTGGCCACCCCTCATAGCCTGGTTCCTCTCTAGGTTTCTTCCTAGGTTTTTGGCCTTTCTAGGGAGTTTTTCCTAGGGAGTTTTTCCTAGCCACCGTGCTTCTTTCACATGCATTGCTTGTTGTTTGGGGTTTTAGGCTGGGTTTCTGTACAGCACTTTGAGAATATCAGTTGATGTACGAAGGGCTATATAAAAATAAATTTGATTTGAAATTTGATTTGATTTTGAATGCTGGCGGTGCTTTCACTCTAGTGGTAGCATGAGACAGAGTCTACAACCCACACAAGTGGCTCAGGTAGTGCAGCTCATCCAGGATGGCACATCAATGCGAACTGTGGCAAGAAGGTTTGCTGTGTCTGTCAGCGTAGTGTCCAGAGCATGGAGGCGCTACCAGGAGACAGGCCAGTACATCAGGAGACGTGGAGGAGGCCGTAGGAGGGCAACAACCCAGCAGCAGGACCGCTACCTCCGCCTTTGTGCAAGGAGGAGCAGGAGGAGCACTGCCAGAGCCCTGCAAAATGACCTCCAGCAGGCCACAAATGTGCATGTGTCTGCTCAAACGGTCAGAAACAGACTCCATGAGGGTGGTATGAGGGCCCGACGTCCACAGGTGGGGGTTGTGCTTACAGCCCAACACCGTGCAGGACGTTTGGCATTTGCCAGAGAACACCAAGATTGGCAAATTCGCCACTGGCGCCCTGTGCTCTTCACAGATGAAAGCAGGTTCACACTGAGCACGTGACAGACGTGACAGAGTCTGGAGACGCCCGTGGAGAACGTTCTGCTGCCTGCAACATCCTCCAGCATGACCGGTTTGGTGGTGGGTCAGTCATGGTGTGGGGTGGCATTTCTTTGGGGGCCGCACAGCCCTCCATGTGCTCGCCAGAGGTAGCCTGACTGCCATTAGGTACCGAGATGAGATCCTCAGACCCCTTGTGAGACCATATGCTGGTGCGGTTGGCCCTGGGTTCCTCCTAATGCCAGACAATGCTAGACGTCATGTGGCTGGAGTGTGTCAGCAGTTCCTGCAAGAGGAAGGCATTGATGCTATGGACTGGCCCGCCCGTTCTCTAGACCTGAATCCAATTGAGCACATCTGGGACATCATGTCTCGCTCCATCCACCAACGCCACGTTGCACCACAGACTGTCCAGGAGTTGGCGGATGCTTTAGTCCAGGTCTGGGAGGAGATCCCTCAGGAGACCATCCGCCACCTCATCAGGAGCATGCCCAGGCGTTGTAGGGAGGTCATACAGGCATGTGGAGGCCACACACACTACTGAGCCTCATTTTGACTTGTTTTAAGGACATTACATCAAAGTTGGATCAGCCTGTAGTGTGGTTTTCCACTTTAATTTTGAGTGTGACTCCAAATCCAGACCTCCATGGGTTGATAAATTGGATTTCCATTGATTATTTTGGTGTGATTTTGTTGTCAGCACATTCAACTATGTAAAGAAAAAAAGTATTTAATAAGATTATTTCTTTCATTCAGATCTAGGATGTGTTGTTTAAGTGTTCCCTTTATTTTTTTGAGCAGTGTATATATACCAACATGTCTTTGTCAATTATCACTTCATCTGACAATTCTCTCATCATTGATTTTATTTACTTTTTGTAAAGAAATGTTAATTGTTTTATTTTTACTGTCTAATGTAGATGGGTCATATTACTCTGTTTTTAATGGAACTCCTTAATCACCATGATAAATCACATACGGCCTTTTTTGTGTGTATATTTTAACAGAGCTGAGATTTTACGTAGAAGTTGCAGAGTGTAGCATTAACCAGTTGAAATCAGATATTGGAAGACATGTGGAATATGAATTACTGTATAAATTAACATGCGCAATGTTAAAACCCCTGTGTGTTTTTGTGTGTGTGTGTGTGTGTGTGTGTGTGTGTGTGTGTGTGTGTGTGTGTGTGTGTGTGTGTGTGTGTGTGTGTGTGTGTGTGTGTGTGTGTGTGTGTGTGTGTGTGTGTGTGTGTGTGTGTGTGATGCCCAAAATAAATAACTTCTTGTTGAATTAACATATGGGACAATTTTGAGCAAACACATAATTTTAAGTTGACTTAAAAAAAAAAAATTTAAATCCTAGGTTTTCTCATTTTTAGAGTTTGAGTTTGGTGTAACTAAAAAAAAAAAATATTGAGTTCAGTTTTCACTTTGAGCGAAAAGTTGAGTAAAACAAAACTAAAGGCTGTGGAACCAGTTACTGAATAATATTTAGTAAAAACAATTAGAGAAGAGATAACTTCTTCTTCTTTGGTCAACTCATACAAGTAGACTGAATCGCACCTCGGTTCACTATTGTTTAGAGACTGAGGTATGAAGTCAGGTGGACTGAGGTGTGAAGTCAGGTAGAGACTGAGGTATGAAGTCAGGTAGAGACTGAGGTATCAAGTCAGGTAGAGACTGAGGTACAAAGTCAGGTGGACTGAGGTATGAAGTCGGTAGAGACTGAGGTATGAAGTCAGGTAGACTGAGGTACGAAGTCAGGTAGACTGAGGTATAAAGTCAGGTAGAGACTGAGGTATAAAGTCAGGTAGAGACTGAGGTATGAAGTCAGGTAGACTGAGGTGTGAAGTCAGGTAGAGACTGAGGTATGAAGTCAGGTAGACTGAGGTATGAAGTCAGGTAGACTGAGGTATGAAGTCAGGTATACTGAGGTATAAAGTCAGGTAGACTGAGGTATAAAGTCAGGTAGAGACTGAAGTATAAAGTCAGGTAGAGACTGAGGTATGAAGTCAGGTAGAGACTGATGTATGAAGTCAGGTAGAGACTGAAGGATAAAGTCAGGTAGAGACTGAGGTATAAAGTCAGGTAGAGACTGAGGTATGAAGTCAGGTAGACTGAGGTGTGAAGTCAGGTAGAGACTGAGGTATGAAGTCAGGTAGAGACTGAGGTATGAAGTCAGGTGAGACTGAGGTATAAAGTCAGGTGAGACTGAGGTATAAAGTCAGGTAGACTGAGGTATAAAGTCAGGTAGAGACTGAAGTATAAAGTCAGGTAGAGACTGAGGTATGAAGTCAGGTAGAGACTGATGTATGAAGTCAGGTAGAGACTGAAGGATAAAGTCAGGTAGAGACTGAGGTATAAAGTCAGGTAGAGACTGAGGTATAAAGTCAGGTGGAGACTGAGGTATAAAGTCAGGTAGAGACTGAGGTATAAAGTCAGGTGGAGACTGAGGTATAAAGTCAGGTAGAGACTGAGGTATAAAGTCAGGTGGAGACTGAGGTATAAAGTCAGGTAGAGACTGAGGTATGAAGTCAGGTAGACTGAGGTACAAAGTCAGGTAGACTGAGGTATAAAGTCAGGTAGAGACTGAGGTATAAAGTCAGGTAGAGACTGAGGTATAAAGTCAGGTAGAGACTGAGGTATAAATTCAGGTGGAGACTGAGGTATAAAGTCAGGTGGAGACTGAGGTATAAAGTCAGGTAGAGACTGAGGTATAAAGTCAGGTAGAGACTGAGGTATAAAGTCAGGTGGACTGAGGAATGAAGTCTGATAGATTGAGGTAAAAAGTAAGGTAGAGACTGAGGTATAAAGTCAGGTGGAATGAGGTATGAAGTCAGGTAGACACTGAGGTAAAAAGTCAGGTAGACAAAGGTATAAAGTCAGGTAGAGACTGAGGTATAAAGTCATGTGGACCGAGGTATAAAGTCAGGTAGAGACTGAGGTATAAATTCAGGTAGACTGAGGTATAAAGTCAGGTAGACTGAGGTA
>NW_025547416.1:77500-85000 GCF_905237065.1 Salmo salar
TATAGACCAGGTCTGTAGCAACTATATAGAGTTTATTGTCTATAGTATAGACCAGGGGTATCAGGTCTGTAGCAACTATATAGAGTTTATTGTCTATAGTATAGACCAGGTCTGTAGTCACTATATAGAGTTTATTATATTATATATATTATATTATATTATATATATTTATTATATTATATAGACCAGTGGTATCAGGTCTGTAGCAACTATATATAGTTTATTGTCTATAGTATAGACCAGGTCTGTAGCAACTATATAGAGTTTATTGTCTATAGTATAGACCAGGTCTGTAGCAACTATATAGAGTTTATTGTCTATAGTATAGACCAGGTCTGTAGCAACTATATAGAGTTTATTGTCTATAGTATAGACCAGGGGTATCAGGTCTGTATCAACTATATAGAGTTTATTGTCTATAGTATAGACCAGGGGTATCAGGTCTGTAGTCACTATATAGAGTTTATTGTCTATAGTATAGACCAGGTCTGTAGCAACTATATAGGGTTTATTGTCTATAGTATAGACCAGGTCTGTAGCCACTATATAGAGTTTATTGTCTATAATATAGACCAGTGGTATCAGGTCTGTAGCAACTATATAGAGTTTATTGTCTATAGTATAGACCAGGACTGTAGTCACTATATAGAGTTTGTTGTCTATAATATAGACCAGTGGTATCAGGTCTGTAGCAACTATATAGAGTTTATTGTCTATAATATAGACCAGGTCTGTAGTCACTATATAGAGTTTATTGTCTATAGTATAGACCAGGTCTGTAGCAACTATATAGAGTTTATTGTCTATAGTATAGACCAGGGGTATCAGGTCTGTAGCAACTATATAGAGTTTATTGTCTATAGTATAGACCAGGGGTATCAGGTCTGTAGTCACTATATAGAGTTTATTGTCTATAGTATAGACCAGGTCTGTAGCAACTATATAGAGTTTATTGTCTATAATATAGACCAGGTCTGTAGCAACTATATAGAGTTTATTGTCTATAGTATAGACCAGGTCTGTAGCAACTATATAGAGTTTATTGTCTATAGTATAGACCAGTTCTGTAGCAACTATATAGAGTTTATTGTCTATAGTATAGACCAGGTCTGTAGCAACTATATAGAGTTTATTGTCTATAGTATAGACCAGGGGTATCAGGTCTGTAGCAACTATATAGAGTTTATTGTCTATAGTATAGACCAGTGGTATCAGGTCTGTAGCAACTATATAGAGTTTATTGTCTATAGTATAGACCAGTGGTATCAGGTCTGTAGCAACTATATAGAGTTTATTGTCTATAGTATAGACCAGTGGTATCAGGTCTGTAGCAACTATATAGAGTTTATTGTCTATAGTATAGACCAGGGGTATCAGGTCTGTAGTCACTATATAGAGTTTATTGTCTATAGTATAGACCAGGTCTGTAGTCACTATATAGAGTTTATTGTCTATAGTATAGACCAGGTCTGTAGCAACTATATATAGTTTATTGTCTATAGTATAGACCAGGTCTGTAGCAACTATATAGAGTTTATTGTCTATAATATAGACCAGTGGTATCAGGTCTGTAGTCACTATATAGAGTTTATTGTCTATAGTATAGACCAGGGGTATCAGGTCTGTAGCAACTATATAGAGTTTATTGTCTATAATATAGACCAGGTCTGTAGCAACTATATATAGTTTATTGTCTATAGTATAGACCAGGTCTGTAGCAACTATAAAGGGTTTATTGTCTATAGTATAGACCAGGTCTGTAGCAACTATATAGAGTTTATTGTCTATAGTATAGACCAGTGATTTCCCACCAGGGGTATCAGGTCTGTAGCAACTATATAGAGTTTATTGTCTATAATATAGACCAGTGATTTCCCACCAGGGGTATCAGGTCTGTAGTCACTATAAAGGGTCTGTAGTCACTATATAGAGTTTATTGTCTATAGTATAGACCAGGTCTGTAGTCACTATATAGAGTTTATTGTCTATAATATAGACCAGTGATTTCCCACCAGGGGTATCAGGTCTGTAGTCACTATATAGAGTTTATTGTCTATAATATAGACCAGGGGTATCAGGACTGTAGCAACTATATAGAGTTTATTGTCTATAGTATAGACCAGGTCTGTAGCAACTATGTAGAGTTTATTGTCTATAATATAGACCAGTGGTATCAGGTCTGTAGCAACTATATAGAGTTTATTGTCTATAGTATAGACCAGGACTGTAGTCACTATATAGAGTTTATTGTCTATAGTATAGACCAGGGGTATCAGGTCTGTAGCAACTATATAGAGTTTATTGTCTATAGTATAGACCAGGTCTGTAGTCACTATATAGAGTTTATTGTCTATAGTATAGACCAGGTCTGTAGCAACTATATAGAGTTTATTGTCTATAGTATAGACCAGGTCTGTAGCAACTATATAGAGTTTATTGTCTATAATATAGACCAGGTCTGTAGTCACTATATAGAGTTTATTGTCTATAGTATAGACCAGGTCTGTAGCAACTATATAGAGTTTATTGTCTATAGTATAGACCAGGTCTGTAGCAACTATATAGAGTTTATTGTATATAGTATAGACCAGGGGTATCAGGTCTGTAGCAACTATATAGAGTTTATTGTCTATAGTATAGACCAGGGGTATCAGGTCTGTAGTCACTATATAGAGTTTATTGTCTATAGTATAGACCAGGTCTGTAGCAACTATATAGAGTTTATTGTCTATAATATAGACCAGGTCTGTAGCAACTATATAGAGTTTATTGTCTATAGTATAGACCAGGTCTGTAGCAACTATATAGAGTTTATTGTCTATAGTATAGACCAGTTCTGTAGCAACTATATAGAGTTTATTGTCTATAGTATAGACCAGGTCTGTAGCAACTATATAGAGTTTATTGTCTATAGTATAGACCAGGGGTATCAGGTCTGTAGCAACTATATAGAGTTTATTGTCTATAATATAGACCAGGTCTGTAGCAACTATATAGAGTTTATTGTCTATAGTATAGACCAGGTCTGTAGCCACTATATAGAGTTTATTGTCTATAGTATAGACCAGTGATTTCCCACCAGGGGTATCAGGTCTGTAGTCACTATATAGAGTTTATTGTCTATAATATAGACCAGGGGTATCAGGTCTGTAGCAACTATATAGAGTTTATTGTCTATAGTATAGACCAGGTCTGTAGCAACTATATAGAGTTTATTGTCTATAGTATAGACCAGGGGTATCAGGTCTGTAGCAACTATATAGAGTTTATTGTCTATAGTATAGACCAGGTCTGTAGCAACTATATAGAGTTTATTGTCTATAGTATAGACCAGGTCTGTAGCAACTATATAGAGTTTATTGTCTATAGTATAGACCAGGTCTGTAGCAACTATATAGAGTTTATTGTCTATAGTATAGACCAGTGGTATCAGGACTGTAGCAACTATATAGAGTTTATTGTCTATAGTATAGACCAGGTCTGTAGCAACTATATAGAGTTTATTGTCTATAGTATAGACCAGGGGTATCAGGTCTGTAGCAACTATATAGAGTTTATTGTCTATAGTATAGACCAGGTCTGTAGCAACTATATAGAGTTTATTGTCTATAGTATAGACCAGGTCTGTAGCCACTATATAGAGTTTATTGTCTATAGTATAGACCAGTGGTATCAGGTCTGTAGTCACTATATAGAGTTTATTGTCTATAATATAGACCAGGTCTGTAGCAACTATATATAGTTTATTGTCTATAGTATAGACCAGGTCTGTAGTCACTATATAGAGTTTATTGTCTATAGTATAGACCAGGTCTGTAGCAACTATATATAGTTTATTGTCTATAGTATAGACCAGGTCTGTAGCAACTATATATAGTTTATTGTCTATAATATAGACCAGGTCTGTAGCAACTATAAAGGGTTTATTGTCTATAATATAGACCAGTGGTATCAGGTCTGTAGCAACTATATAGAGTTTATTGTCTATAGTATAGACCAGGTCTGTAGCAACTATATAGAGTTTATTGTCTATAGTATAGACCAGTGGTATCAGGTCTGTAGCAACTATATAGAGTTTATTGTCTATAGTATAGACCAGGTCTGTAGCAACTATATAGAGTTTATTGTCTATAGTATAGACCAGTGGTATCAGGTCTGTAGCAACTATATAGAGTTTATTGTCTATAGTATAGACCAGGTCTGTAGTCACTATATAGAGTTTATTGTCTATAGTATAGACCAGGTCTGTAGCAACTATATAGAGTTTATTGTCTATAGTATAGACCAGGGGTATCAGGTCTGTAGCAACTATATAGAGTTTATTGTCTATAATATAGACCAGTGGTATCAGGTCTGTAGTCACTATATAGAGTTTATTGTCTATAGTATAGACCAGGGGTATCAGGTCTGTAGCAACTATATTGAGTTTATTGTCTATAATATAGACCAGGTCTGTAGTCACTATATAGAGTTTATTGTC
This sequence comes from Salmo salar, assembly GCF_905237065.1. NCBI lineage: Eukaryota > Metazoa > Chordata > Actinopteri > Salmoniformes > Salmonidae > Salmo > Salmo salar. The sequence goes on from NW_025547416.1 coordinate 81,981, forward strand.
TATAGTATAGACCAGGTCTGTAGTCACTATATAGAGTTTATTGTCTATAGTATAGACCAGGTCTGTAGTCACTATATAGAGTTTATTGTCTATAATATAGACCAGTGATTTCCCACCAGGGGTATCAGGTCTGTAGCCACTATATAGAGTTTATTGTCTATAATATAGACCAGGTCTGTAGCAACTATATAGAGTTTATTGTCTATAGTATAGACCAGGGGTATCAGGTCTGTAGCAACTATATAGAGTTTATTGTCTATAATATAGACCAGGTCTGTAGCAACTATATAGAGTTTATTGTCTATAGTATAGACCAGGTCTGTAGTCACTATATAGAGTTTATTGTCTATAGTATAGACCAGGTCTGTAGCAACTATATAGAGTTTATTGTCTATAGTATAGACCAGTTCTGTAGCAACTATATATAGTTTATTGTCTATAGTATAGACCAGGTCTGTAGCAACTATATAGAGTTTATTGTCTATAATATAGACCAGGTCTGTAGTCACTATATAGAGTTTATTGTCTATAGTATAGACCAGGGGTATCAGGTCTGTAGCAACTATATAGAGTTTATTGTCTATAATATAGACCAGGTCTGTAGCAACTATATAGAGTTTATTGTCTATAGTATAGACCAGGTCTGTAGCAACTATATAGAGTTTATTGTCTATAGTATAGACCAGTGATTTCCCACCAGGGGTATCAGGTCTGTAGCAACTATATAGAGTTTATTGTCTATAATATAGACCAGGTCTGTAGTCACTATATAGAGTTTATTGTCTATAGTATAGACCAGGGGTATCAGGTCTGTAGCAACTATATAGAGTTTATTGTCTATAATATAGACCAGGTCTGTAGCAACTATATAGAGTTTATTGTCTATAGTATAGACCAGGTCTGTAGCAACTATATAGAGTTTATTGTCTATAGTATAGACCAGTGATTTCCCACCAGGGTTATCAGGTCTGTATCCACTATATAGAGTTTATTGTCTATAGTATAGACCAGTGATTTCCCACCAGGGGTATCAGGTCTGTAGTCACTATAAAGGGTCTGTAGTCACTATATAGAGTTTATTGTCTATAGTATAGACCAGTGATTTCCAACCAGGGGTATCAGGACTGTAGTCACTATATAGAGTTTATTGTCTATAATATAGACCAGTGATTTCCCACCAGGGGTATCAGGTCTGTAGTCACTATATAGAGTTTATTGTCTATAATATAGACCAGGGGTATCAGGACTGTAGCAACTATATAGAGTTTATTGTCTATAGTATAGACCAGGTCTGTAGCAACTATGTAGAGTTTATTGTCTATAGTATAGACCAGGTGTATCAGGTCTGTAGCAACTATATAGAGTTTATTGTCTATAATATAGACCAGGTCTGTAGCAACTATATAGAGTTTATTGTCTATAATATAGACCAGGGGTATCAGGTCTGTAGTCACTATAAAGGGGTTGTTGTCTATAATATAGACCATTGATTTCCAACCAGGGGTATCAGGTCTGTAGTCACTATATAGAGTTTATTGTCTATAATATAGACCACTGATTTCCAACCAGGGGTATCAGGTCTGTAGTCACTATAAAGGGTTTGTAGTCACTATAAAGGGTCTGTAGTCACTATAAAGGGTCTGTAGTCACTATAAAGGGTTTGTAGTCACTATAAAGGGTCTGTAGTCACTATAAAGGGTCTGTAGTCACTATAAAGGGTCTGTAGTCACTATAAAGGGTCTGTAGTCACTATAAAGGGTTTGTAGTCACTATAAAGGGTTTGTAGTCACTATAAAGGGTCTGTAGTCACTATAAAGGGTTTGTAGTCACTATAAAGGGTTTGTTGTCTATAATATAGACCAGTGATTTCCAACCAGGGGTATCAGGTCTGTAGTCACTATAAAGGGTTTGTAGTCACTATAAAGGGTCTGTAGTCACTATAAAGGGTTTGTAGTCACTATAAAGGGTTTGTAGTCACTATAAAGGGTCTGTAGTCACTATAAAGGGTCTGTAGTCACTATAAAGGGTTTGTAGTCACTATAAAGGGTCTGTAGTCACTATAAAGGGTCTGTAGTCACTATAAAGGGTCTGTAGCCACTATAAAGGGTCTGTAGTCACTATAAAGGGTCTGTAGTCACTATAAAGGGTCTGTAGTCACTATAAAGGGTTTGTAGTCACTATAAAGGGTTTGTAGTCACTATAAAGGGTTTGTAGTCACTATAAAGGGTCTGTAGTCACTATAAAGGGTTTGTAGTCACTATAAAGGGTTTGTAGTCACTATAAAGGGTCTGTAGTCACTATAAAGGGTCTGTAGTCACTATAAAGGGTTTGTTGTCTATAATATAGACCAGTGATTTCCAACCAGGGGTATCAGGTCTGTAGTCACTATAAAGGGTTTGTAGTCACTATAAAGGGTCTGTAGTCACTATAAAGGGTTTGTAGTCACTATAAAGGGTTTGTAGTCACTATAAAGGGTTTGTAGTCACTATAAAGGGTCTGTAGTCACTATAAAGGGTCTGTAGTCACTATAAAGGGTCTGTAGTCACTATAAAGGGTCTGTAGTCACTATAAAGGGTCTGTAGTCACTATAAAGGGTCTGTAGTCACTATAAAGGGTTTGTAGTCACTATAAAGGGTCTGTAGTCACTATAAAGGGTTTGTAGTCACTATAAAGGGTCTGTAGTCACTATAAAGGGTCTGTAGTCACTATAAAGGGTTTGTAGTCACTATAAAGGGTTTGTAGTCACTATAAAGGGTCTGTAGTCACTATAAAGGGTTTGTAGTCACTATAAAGGGTTTGTTGTCTATAATATAGACCAGTGATTTCCAACCAGGGGTATCAGGTCTGTAGTCACTATAAAGGGTTTGTAGTCACTATAAAGAGTCTGTAGTCACTATAAAGGGTTTGTAGTCACTATAAAGGGTTTGTAGTCACTATAAAGGGTCTGTAGTCACTATAAAGGGTCTGTAGTCACTATAAAGGGTCTGTAGTCACTATAAAGGGTCTGTAGTCACTATAAA
>NW_025547416.1:90000-107500 GCF_905237065.1 Salmo salar
TATTCACTCTGATATAGTGGCTAGGCCTACTGTAAATACAGTATGTAGTCTACATAGTATTCACTGATATAGGGGCTAGGTCTACTGTAAATACAGTATGTAGTCTACAAGGTATTCACTCTGATATAGGGGCTAGGTCTACTGTAAATACAGTATGTAGTCTACATAGTATTCACTCTGATATAGGGGCTAGCCTTACTGTAAATACAGTATGTAGTCTACAAGGTATTCACTCTGATATGGGGGCTAGGTCTACTGTAAATACAGTATGTAGTCTACAAGGTATTCACTCTGATATAGGGGCTGGGTCTACTGTAAATACAGTATGTAGTCTACATAGCATTCACTCTGATATAGGGGCTAGCCTTACTGTAAATACAGTATGTAGTCTACAAGGTATTCACTCTGATATGGGGGCTAGGTATACTGTAAATACAGTATGTAGTCTACAAGGTATTCACTCTGATATAGGGGCTAGGTCTACTGTAAATACAGTATGTAGTCTACAAGGTATTCACTCTGATATAGGGGCTAGGTCTACTGTAAATACAGTATGTAGTCTACAAGGTATTCACTCTGATATAGGGGCTGGGTCTACTGTAAATACAGTATGTAGTCTACATAGCATTCACTCTGATATAGGGGCTAGGTCTACTGTAAATACAGTATGTAGTCTACAAGGTATTCACTCTGATATAGGGGCTAGGTCTACTGTAAATACAGTATGTAGTCTACAAGGTATTCACTCTGATATAGGGGCTAGGTCTACTGTAAATACAGTATGTAGTCTACAAGGTATTCACTCTGATATAGGGGCTAGGTCTACTGTAAATACAGTATGTAGTCTACAAGGTATTCACTCTGATATAGGGGCTAGGTCTACTGTAAATACAGTATGTAGTCTACAAGGTATTCACTCTGATATAGGGGCTGGGTCTACTGTAAATACAGTATGTAGTCTACAAGGTATTCACTCTGATATAGGGGCTAGGTCTACTGTAAATACAGTATGTAGTCTACAAGGTATTCACTCTGATATAGGGGCTAGGTCTACTGTAAATACAGTATGTAGTCTACAAGGTATTCACTCTGATATAGGGGCTGGGTCTACTGTAAATACAGTATGTAGTCTACATAGTATTCACTCTGGTATAGGGGCTAGGTCTACTGTAAATACAGTATGTAGTCTACAAGGTATTCACTCTGATATAGGGGCTAGGTCTACTGTAAATACAGTATGTAGTCTACATAGTATTCACTCTGGTATAGGGGCTAGGTCTACTGTAAATACAGTATGTAGTCTACAAGGTATTCACTCTGATATAGGGGCTAGGTCTACTGTAAATACAGTTTGTAGTCTACAAGGTATTCACACTGATATAGGGGCTAGGTCTACTGTAAATACAGTATGTAGTCTACAAGGTATTCACACTGATATAGGGGCTAGGTCTACTGTAAATACAGTATGTAGTCTACATAGCATTCACTCTGATATAGGGGCTAGGTCTACTGTAAATACAGTATGTAGTCTACAAGGTATTCACTCTGATATAGGGGCTGGGTCTACTGTAAATACAGTATGTAGTCTACAAGGTATTCACTCTGATATAGGGGCTAGGTCTACTGTAAATACAGTATGTAGTCTACAAGGTATTCACTCTGATATAGGGGCTGGGTCTACTGTAAATACAGTATGTAGTCTACATAGTATTCACTCTGATATAGGGCCTAGGTCTACTGTAAATACAGTTTGTAGTCTACATAGTATTCACTCTGATATAGGGCCTAGGTCTACTGTAAATACAGTATGTAGTCTACAAGGTATTCACTCTGATATAGGGGCTACGCCTACTGTAAATACAGTATGTAGTCTACATAGTATTCACTCTGATATAGGGGCTAGGTCTACTGTAAATACAGTATGTAGTCTACAAGGTATTCACACTGATATAGGGGCTGGGTCTACTGTAAATACAGTATGTAGTCTACAAGGTATTCACACTGATATAGGGGCTGGGTCTACTGTAAATACAGTATGTAGTCTACAAGGTATTCACTCTGATATAGAGGCTGGGTCTACTGTAAATACAGTATGTAGTTTACTGTAATTTGCATTATGGCTGAGCGTGGACATGCCAAACATCGTCAATAAGCAACAATTCATTCATTATTGATAAGGCCTCAAAAAAAAACGTTAAAAAAAAAGAGAATGAATAATTTCCTTTATATTCTAAACAACTTTACAGCTTGTTTTAAATTTTTTAACAAGAAATTTTGGATTTTAATGCACATCCACGCCGTTCACAGTAGCTGGACAGAGATCCTATATGAATAGAGAGAGAGGGCGAATGTCCCCCTCACCGTTCCACTGCGTCCTAAATAGGCCTGTGGTTTTTTTATGAACATGCAGAACCATCTTACAGATCACGTCGCGTTCGCACATCTCTCTCTCTCTCTCTCGCCGCAGACGTTGTCACTGATAAACCAGGAAGTTGAATCCTTCTGGTAAGTTGGGTTGTAAAATAAAAAATGTAAAACGGGTCTCAGATAACGATTAAATAATACAAGGTTATCTGGTGTTCAGAGAGGTTCTCATCTCCTCGTTTCATGATCGGCATGGACACGTAGCCTAAATAACGGATAGGAGGGTTTTATGCACGTTTAAAACGGGACCTGCATGGTTAAAATAATGTGGGTCTGCCTCCTGCATGGTTAAAATAATGTGGGTTTGCCTCCTGCATGGTTAAAATAATGTGGGTCTGCCTCCTGCATGGCTAAAATAATGTGGATCTGCCTCCTGCATGGTTAAAATAATGTGGGTCTGCCTCCTGCATGGTTAAAATAATGTGGGTCTGGCTCCTGCATGGCTAAAATAATGTGGATCTGCCTCCTGCATGGTTAAAATAATGTGGGTCTGCCTCCTGCATGGTTAAAATAATGTGGATCTGCCTCCTGCATGGCTAAAACAATGTGGATCTGCCTCCTGCATGGTTAAAATAATGTGGATCTGCCTCCTGCATGGTTAAAATAATGTGGATCTGCCTCCTGCATGGCTAAAATAATGTGGATCTGCCTCCTGCATGGTTAAAATAATGTGGATCTGCCTCCTGCATGGCTAAAATAATGTGGATCTGCCTCCTGCATGGCTAAAATAATGTGGATCTGCCTCCTGCATGGCTAAAACAATGTGGATCTGCCTCCTGCATGGTTAAAAAAATGTGGATCTGCCTCCTGCATGGCTAAAATAATGTGGATCTGCCTCCTGCATGGTTAAAATAATGTGGATCTGCCTCCTGCATGGTTAAAATAATGTGGATCTGCCTCCTGCATGGCTAAAATAATGTGGATCTGCCTCCTTCATGGCTAAAATAATGTGGATCTGCCTCCTGCATGGCTAAAATAATGTGGGTCTGCTTCCTGCATGGCTAAAACAATGTGGATCTGCCTCCTGCATGGCTAAAATAATGTGGATCTGCCTCCTGCATGGTTAAAACAATGTGGATCTGCCTCCTGCATGGTTAAAATAATGTGGATCTGCCTCCTGCATGGTTAAAACAATGTGGATCTGCCTCCTGCATGGTTAAAACAATGTGGATCTGCCTCCTGCATGGCTAAAATAATGTGGATCTGCCTCCTGCATGGCTAAAATAATGTGGATCTGTCTACAATACAGAGGTAAAAAAGGGAATGTCGACTCACTGTTTTACTCCTCTCGAACTTTTTATATTTGAATAAACCTTTGGTGATTTAAGATTTATTTCCAAGTGGTTTCAGGAGCCAATCCCTTTAATCGACAGTCTTGACTACTAAGACTAAAAGGGGAGGTTTTGCTTGTTTTCATTTCATCAAATAAAACTTTACTGAACAAAAATCAACGCAAGATTAAACAATTTCAATGATTTTTACCGAGTTACAGTTAATTTATTAAGGAAATCAGTCAAATGAAATAAAATTCATTATTCCCTAATCTATGGATTTCACATGACTGGGCAGCGGTGAAACTATAGGTGGGCCTGGGAGGGAAAAAGGTCCATCCATTTGGGAGCAACGCCCAGCCAATCAAAATTACTTCATTTTTTTTTACCACAAAAGGACATTATTACAGACAGAAATACTTCTCAGTTTCATCAGCTGTCCGGGGTGGCTGGTCTCAGACGATCCCCGCAGGTGAAGAAGGTCCTGGGCTGACGTGGTCTGCGGTTGTGAGGCCGGTTGGACGTACTGCTAAATTCTCTAAAAAGAAGTTGGAAGCGGCTTATGGTAGAGAAATGAACATTCAATTCACTGCCAACAGCTCTGGTGGAAATTCCTGCTGTCAGCCAATTTGCACACTCCCTCAAAAACATGAGACATCTGTAGCATTGTCTTGTGTGACAAAAACTGCACATTTTAGAGTGGCCTTTTATTGTCCCCCAGCACAAGGTGCACCTATGTAACGATAATGCTGTTTAATCAGCTTCTTGATATGCCTCAGGTGGATGGGTGCTCACTAACAGGGGATGTAAACAAATTTGTGAACAACATTTTTCAGTGAAATAAGCTTCTTGTGCGTCTGGAACATTTCTGGAATCTTTTATTTTAGGGCTTTTATTTCAGGGCTTTTATTTCAGGGCTTTTATTTCAGGGCTTTTATTTCAGGGCTTTTATTTCAGGGCTTTTATTTCAGGGCTTTTATTTTAGGGCTTTTATTTCAGGGCTTTTATTTTAGGGCTTTTATTTCAGGGCTTTTATTTCAGGGCTTTTATTTCAGGACCAACACGCCCTGACCTGAGAGAGAGGGTTTGTTTCTCTATGTGGTTAGGTCAGGGTGTGGGGGAGTGGGAATTCTATGTTTTTGTATTTCTTTGTTTTGGGCCGAGTATGGTTCCTAATCAGAGGCAGCTGTCTATCGTTGTCTCTGATTGGGAACCATACTTAGGCAGCCTTTTTTCCCACCTGTGTTGGTGGGTAGTTGTTTTCTGTTTTGTGTTTTCTGTACCTGACGGAACTGTGCGCGTTCGTTTTTCCCTTTGCTATCTTGGTTCGAGAGTTTGTTTGATTCAAATAAAACAATCATGAACACGTGCCACGATGCATCTTGGTCCCCTCTCTCTACGACGAGCGTTACACTGGGATCTTTTATTTCAGGGTCAACACTTTATATGTAGAGTTTATGGTTTTGTTCAGTATAAATGGCAAAAAGCATTTTGTTTTTTTAAAAAATGTTTATAAATAGGAAGTACACAGGCATTAACAGCACATTAGGCCATAGCCGCAGGAAGTAGGGGGGCTGGTACCCCTTGAAAAATCAGAATATTACAAAGTTACAGTTGAAATCGGAAGATTATATACATTTATGTTGGAGTCATTAAAACTTGTTTTTTCAACCACTCCACAAATTTCTTGTTAACAAACTATAGTTTTGGCAAGTCGGTTAGGACATCTACTTTGTGCATGACACAAGTAATTTGTCCAACAATTGTTTACAGACAGATTATTTCACTGATAATTCACTGTATCACAATTCCAGTGGGTCAGAAGTTTACATACACTAAGTTGACTGTGCCTTTAAACAGCTTGGAAAATTCCAGAAAATGATGTCATGGCTTTAGAAGCGTCTAATAGGCTAATTGACATCATTTCAGCCAATTAGAGGTGTCTTTTTGTTTGACATCATGGGAAAATCAAAAGAAATCAGCCAAGACCTCAGAAAACAAATTGTAGACCTCCACAAGTCTGGTTCATCCTTGGGAGCAATTTCCAAACGCCTGAAGGTACCACGTTCATCTGTACAAACAATAGTACGCAAGTATAAACACCATGGGACCACGCAGCCGTCATACCGCTCAGGAAGGAGACGCGTTCTGTCTCCTAGAGATGAACGGACTTTGGTGCGAAAAGTGCAAATCAATCCCAGAACAACAGCAAAGGACCTTGTGGAGATGCTGGAGGAAACAGGTACAAAAGTATCTATATCCACAGTAAAACGAGACCTATATCGACATAACCTGAAAGGCCACTCAGCAAGGAAGAAGCCACTGCTCCAAAACCACCATAAAAAAGCCAGACTACGGTTTGCAACTGCACATGGGGACAAAGATTGTAGTTTTTGGAGAAATGTCCTCTGGTCTGATGAAACAAAAATAGAACTGCTTGGCCATAATGACCATCGTTATGATTGGAGGAAAAAGGGGGAAGCTTGCAAGCCGAAGAACACCATCCCAACCGTGAAGCACGGGGGTGGCAGCATCATGTTGTGGGGGTGCTTTGCTGCAGGAGGGACTGGTGCACTGCACAAAATAGATGGCAACATGAGGAAGGAAAAATACGTGGATATATTGAAGCAACATCTCAAGACATCAGTCAGGAAGTTAAAGCTTGGTCGCAAATGGGTCTTCCAAACGGACAATGACCCCAAGCATACTTCCACAGTTGTGGCAAAATGGCTTAAGGACAACAGAGTCAAGGTATTGGAGCGGCCATCACAAAGCCCTGAACTCAATCCTATAGAACATTTGTGGGCAGAACTGAAAAATCATGTGCGAGCAAGGAGGCCTACAAACCTGACTCAGTTACACCAACTTATTGTGGGAAGCTTGTGGAAGGCTACCTGAAACGTTTGACCCAAGTTAAACAATTTAAAGGCAATGCTACCAAATACTAATTGAGTTTATATGTAAACTTTTGACCCACTGGGAATGTGATGAAAGAAATAAAAGCTGAAATAAATAAATCTCTCTACTATTATTCTGACATTTCACATTCTTAAAATAAAGTGGTGATCCTAACTGACCTAAGATAGAGAATTTTTACAAGGATTAAATATCAGGAATTGTGAAAAACTTAGTTTAAATGTTTTTGGCTAAGGTGTATGTAAACTTCCAACTTCAACTGTATGTCTGTCTGTCATGTAGCCTAATGAAGACTGCTGTCTGTCTGTCTGTCTGTCTGTCTGTCTGTCTGTCTGTCTGTCTGTCTGTCTGTCTGTCTGTCTGTCTGTCTGTCTGTCTGTCTGTCTGTCTGTGTGTTTGTGTGTCTCTCTCTGTCTGTGTGTGTGTGTGTGTGTGTGTGTGTGTGTGTGTGTGTGTGTGTGTGTGTGTGTGTGTGTGTGTGTGTGTGTGTCTCCATGGCTTGTCAGACAGCAGCACCTGTTTAAAGTAGTGAGTTCTGTATCTGTATCTGTTCGCAGCCTCTCCTCGGTGTTAATCTCTATGGGACGTGTTAGACTAGGGGAGAGTTATTTTAACCAGCCGTCGGCCCCCCCCCAGGGGGGGACATGTGTTACCCTCATTTAAACAACACAGGAAGTGTTTAGAGAGAGCGAAAGGACTGAAAGACGGAAAGAGATATCGCTCGGGTGGGTACGTGAAACCGCGGATGGAGGAATGCAGCTCAGAGAGAGAGAGAGAGAGAGAGAGAGAGAGAGAGAGAGAGAGAGAGAGAGAGAGAGAGAGAGAGAGAGAGAGAGAGAGAGAGAGAGAGAGAGAGAGAGAGAGAGAGAGAGAGAGAGAGAGAGAGAGAGAGAGAGAGTCTTGTAGAAACAGGTTTCTTACCTTTGTATGTTTTCAGGTTTAGGATTTCTCCTTTTGCTGGGTTTGGTGTCTCTCTTATAAAGAGACTGTTTTGTGTTGGGTGTTGCTCGACTGTTTAAAGTGAAAGGCATTGTGGGGTAGGAATTTCTCACATACTTCTAAGAGATGATGTCCTTAAAATATATAGTGTGTGTGTGTGTGTGTGTGTCGTGTGTGTGTGTGTCTGTGTCTGTGTGTGTGTGTGTGTGTCTCTCTCTCTGTCTGTCTGTGTGTGTCTCTCTCTCTCTGTGTGTGTGTGTGTGTGTGTGTGTGTGTGTGTGTGTATGACTTGTCCTATCAACACACTAAAATAACCTCTTTGTCAATTCTATCCAATTTCAATTTAAGGAGCTTTATTGACATGGGGGGGAAAACATACGTTAAAATCGCAAAAGCGGAGTGAAATAGATAATATTTATTGTTTATTTCTCTTTTGTTTATTAACAGTAAACAAAAATAATAAAATACATTTCAAATTATGTCTATTTACTACAGTGTTGTAATGATGTATAATTAATTATAAATTATGTCTATATACTACAGTGTTGTAATGATGTATAATTAGTTATAAATTATGTCTATATACTACAGTGTTGTAATGATGTATAATTAATTATAAATTATGTCTATATACTACAGTGTTGTAATGATGTATAATTAGTTAAGTGTCCCTTTCGCCCCAACCTGGGCTCGAACCAGGGACCCTCTGCATACGTCAACAACTTAAAATATATCTCTGCAAAACATCGTTACCCATCGTTACCACAAGAGCAGCGGCCCCCTGCTAACTAGCTAGCCGTTTCACACCGGTTACATAAACATAAATATGTTTTTTTTTAAATTTACAATGGTGTTTGTTCTTCACTGGTTGCCCTTTTCTTGTGGCAACTGGTCACAAATCTTGCTGCTGTGATGCAACACTGTGGTATTTCACCCAGTAGATATGGGAGTTTATTAAAATTGGGTTTGTTTTCGAATTCTTTGTGGGTCTGTGTAATCTGAGGGAAATATGTGTCTCTAATATGGTCATACATTTGGCAGGAAGTTAGGAAGTGCAGCTCAGTTTCCACCTCATTTTGTGGGCAGTGTTGCAACATAGCCTGTCTTCTCTTGAGACCTTTCTCAATAGCAAGGCTATGCTCACTGAGTCTGTACATAGTCAAAGCTTTCCTTAAGTTTGGGTCAGTCACAGTGGTCAGGTATTCTACCACTGTGTCCTCTCTGTTTAGGGACAAATAACATTCTAGTTCGCTCAGTTTTTTTGGTTAATTCTTTCCAATGTGTCAAGTAATTATCTTTTTGTTTTCTCATGATTTGGTTGGTGTCTAATGGTGTTGCTGTCTCTCCACCTGTTCTTTCTCTCTCTCTCCCCTCGTCACCTCTCTTTCTCTCTCTCTCCTTTCTCTCCCCTCGTCACCTCTCTTTCTCTCTCTCTCCCCTGCTCCTTTCTCTCCCTCCCCCATATCTCCCTCTCTCTCCCTCGTCACCTCTCTTCTCTCCCGCTCCTTTCTCTCCCTCCTCCCTCCCCCCATATCTCCCCTCTCTCTCTCTCTCTCTCCTCTCCCTCTCCTCCTTACCTCTCTTTCTCCACCTCTCTCTCACCTCCCCCCCATATCTCCCCTCTCTCTCTCTCTCTCCCTCCCCATCTCTCCCCTCCCCCTCCTTTCTCTCACCCCCCTCCCCCTCCTTTCTCTCACCTCTCTTTCTCCCCTTCTCTCCCCCCACAGCCAGTTGATGGAGAATAAGATCAGTGTGGTAGAGAGAGGAGCCTTCCAGGACCTGAAGGAGCTCGAGAGACTGTGAGTCAAAACACTGTCGCCATTTTCACACACACACACACACACACACACACACACACACACACACACACACGGACATTTTAGTCATTTAGCAGACGCTCTTATCCAGAGCGACTTACAGTAGTGAATGCATACATTTCATACATTATATTCTCCGTACTGGGAATCGAACCCACAACCCTGGCGTTGCAAACACCATGCTCTACCAGCTGAGCCACACGGGACACGGGACAGCCAATACCATTAATTAAACAGTGTTACATGGACAGACAGTGGACAGGGTTACATGGGACAGACAGTGGACAGGGTTACATGGGACAGACAGTGGACAGGGTTACAGGGGACAGACAGAGGACAGGGTTACATGGACAGACAGTGGACAGGGTTACATGGACAGACAGAGGACAGTGTTACATGGACAGACAGTGGACAGGGTTACATGGACAGACAGTGGACAGTGTTACATGGACAGACAGTGGACAGGGTTACATGGGACAGACAGTGGACAGGGTTACATGGGACAGACAGTGGACAGGGTTACATGGACAGACAGTGGACAGGGTTACATGGACAGACAGTGGACAGGGTTACATGGGACAGACAGTGGACAGGGTTACATGGACAGACAGTGGACAGGGTTACATGGACAGACAGTGGACAGGGTTACATGGACAGACAGTGGACAGGGTTACATGGACAGACAGAGGACAGGGTTACATGGGACAGACTGTGGACAGGGTTACATGGACAGACAGTGGACAGGGTTACATGGACAGACAGTGGACAGGGTTACATGGGACAGACTGTGGACAGGGTTACATGGACAGACAGTGGACAGGGTTACATGGGACAGACAGTGGACAGGGTTACATGGGACAGACATTAGACAGGGTTACATGGACAGACAGTGGACAGGGTTACATGGACAGACAGTGGACAGGGTTACATGGGACGGACAGGGTTACATGGGACAGACAGAGAACAGTGTTACATGGACAGACAGAGGACAGGGTTACATGGGACAGACAGTGGACAGGGTTACATGGACAGACAGTGGACAGGGTTACATGGGACAGACAGAGGACAGGGTTACATGGGACAGACAGTGGACAGGGTTACATGGGACAGACAGTGGACAGTGTTACATGGACAGACAGTGGACAGGGTTACATGGACAGACAGTGGACAGGGTTACATGGACAGACAGTGGACAGGGTTACATGGACAGACAGTGGACAGGGTTACATGGGACAGACAGTGGACAGGGTTACATGGACAGACAGTGGACAGGGTTACATGGGACAGACAGTGGACAGGGTTACATGGGACAGACAGAGGACAGGGTTACATGGACAGACAGAGGACAGTGTTACATGGGACAGACAGTGGACAGGGTTACATGGACAGACAGTGGACAGGGTATTAGAGGCTGAATGGTGAATTGGGGGAGGTGGTGGGGGGGGTACTTTGGCGACAGGCCCTCTGGGTAGTTATGGCGTAATTAAGCCTGGTGTGTGTGTGTGTGTGTGTGTGTGTGTGTGTGTGTGTGTGTGTGTGTGTGTGTGTGTGTGTGTGTGTGTGACAGCCAGAGCCAGACTTTTAAGGAATGTCCATCACACCCTCAACCACATATAGACAGACAGACAGACAGACAGACAGACAGACAGACAGACAGACAGACAGACAGACAGACAGACAGACAGACAGACTGTCTCTCTCTCTGACTTGTAACTAACACTCTGCCAGGACATCCGTGTTCCATCAGCGTTCCATCAGCGTTCCATCAGCGTTCCATCAGTGTTCCATCAGCGTTCCATCAGTGTTCCATCAGCGTTCCATCAGTGTTCCATCAGCGTTCCATCAGTGTTCCATCAGCTTTCCATCAGCGTTCCATCAGCATTACTAACAATCTGTCAGGACATCAGTGTTCCATCAGCGTTCCATCCGCGTTCCATCAGCGTTCCATCAGCGATCCATCCGCGTTCCATCAGCGTTCCATCCGCGTTCCATCGGCGTTCCATCGGCTTTCCATCGGCGTTCCATCCGCGTTCCATCAGCGTTCCATCAGCGTTCCATCAGCGTTCCATCCGCGTTCCATCCGCGTTCCATCGGCGTTCCATCGGCGTTCCATCGGCGTTCCATCGGCCTTCCATCGGCGTTCGCTTCCTGACCACAACATGTCGTTGTGTAGCAGAGGGAGATGTGATGTAGATGATGGTGCTGGCTTGGCATGTTCACTCAGAGTCCAGCCCTGAAAGACCCCCCCCCCCCCGCTGTGGGGGCCACAATGACCTGTCTCTGGGGGAGGAGGGAGGGGCGCTATCAAAGGAACACAACCTCCAGGGATAAGGGGCCCTGCTGGGCCGCGATGCCCACAGGAGAGGACTCTAAGCGGGCCTGACGGATTCACACTGACTGCCCCCCGTGGAGGGGAGAAACGGTCCTCTCTCTGCCCCAGGATGGCTCCTCCGGGCGGGGTGCAGGGCTGGGGTCAGGAGTGCTGCATGGAGGGTGGATGGGGTAGAGAGGAGGGGGAGATGGCATGTCCCATACACACAAGAGACATGGTCGCTCACTCACGCACACGTACACACACACCACTGGCCTGTCACTTTCTATCTTTATCTTTCAGTTTCTCCCTCTCTCTCTCTCTCTCTCTCTCTCTCTCTCTCTCTCTCTCTCTCTCTCTCTCTCTCTCTCTCTCTCTCTCTCTCTCTCTCTCTCTCTCTCTCTCTCTCTCTCTCGCTCTCTCTCCTTCTTTCACTGTGAAATGCTGAATACAACAGGTGTAGTAGACCTCACAGTGAAATGCTGAATACAACAGGTGTAGTAGACCTCACAGTGAAATGCTGAATACAACAGGTGTAGTAGACCTCACAGTGAAATGCTGAATACAACAGGTGTAGTAGACCTCACAGTGAAATGCTGAATACAACAGGTGTAGTAGACCTTACAGTGAAATGCTGAATACAACAGGTGTAGTAGACCTTACAGTGAAATGCTGAATACAACAGGTGTAGTAGACCTCACAGTGAAATGCTGAATACAACAGGTGTAGTAGACCTCACAGTGAAATGCTGAATACAACAGGTGTAGTAGACCTCACAGTGAAATGCTGAATACAACAGGTGTAGTAGACCTCACTGTGAAATGCTGAATACAACAGGTGTAGACCTCACAGTAAAATGCTGAATACAACAGGTGTAGTAGACCTCACAGTGAAATGCTGAATACAACAGGTGTAGTAGACCTCACAGTGAAATGCTGAATACAACAGGTGTAGTAGACCTCACAGTGAAATGCTGAATACAACAGGTGTAGTAGACCTCACAGTGAAATGCTGAATACAACAGGTGTAGTAGACCTCACAGTGAAATGCTGAATACAACAGGTGTAGTAGACCTTACAGTGAAATGCTGAATACAACAGGTGTAGTAGACCTTACAGTGAAATGCTGAATACAACAGGTGTAGTAGACCTCACAGTGAAATGCTGAATACAACAGGTGTAGTAGACCTCACAGTGAAATGCTGAATACAACAGGTGTAGTAGACCTCACAGTGAAATGCTGAATACAACAGGTGTAGTAGACCTCACAGTGAAATGCTGAATACAACAGGTGTAGTAGACCTCACAGTGAAATGCTGAATACAACAGGTGTTGTAGACCTCACAGTGAAATGCTGAATACAACAGGTGTAGTAGACCTCACAGTGAAATGCTGAATACAACAGGTGTAGTAGACCTCACAGTGAAATGCTGAATACAACAGGTGTAGTAGACCTCACAGTGAAATGCTGAATACAACAGGTGTAGTAGACCTCACAGTGAAATGCTGAATACAACATGTGTAGTAGACCTCACAGTGAAATGCTGAATACAACAGGTGTAGTAGACCTCACAGTGAAATGCTGAATACAACAGGTGTAGTAGACCTCACAGTGAAATGCTGAATACAACAGGTGTAGTAGACCTTACAGTGAAATGCTGAATACAACAGGTGTAGTAGACCTCACAGTGAAATGCTGAATACAACAGGTGTAGTAGACCTCACAGTGAAATGCTGAATACAACAGGTGTAGTAGACCTCACAGTGAAATGCTGAATACAACAGGTGTAGTAGACCTCACAGTGAAATGCTGAATACAACATGTGTAGTAGACCTCACAGTGAAATGCTGAATACAACAGGTGTAGTAGACCTTACAGTGAAATGCTGAATACAACAGGTGTAGTAGACCTTACAGTGAAATGCTGAATACAACAGGTGTAGTAGACCTCACAGTGAAATGCTGAATACAACATGTGTAGTAGACCTCACAGTGAAATGCTGAATACAACAGGTGTAGTAGACCTCACAGTGAAATGCTTACTTACAAACCCTTAACCAACAATGCAGTTCAAGAGGAGTTAAGTAAATATTGACCAAATTTAAATTTTTTAATTTAACTATGCAAGTCAGTTCAGAACAAATTCTTATTTACAATGACTGTGTTACCGGGGGAACAGTGGGTTAACTGCCTTGTTCAGGGGGCAGAACGACAGATTTTTATCTTGTCAGCTCGGGGTCTGTTAGTCTGTTAGTCCATTACCCTGTCTTATACAGAGACTATCTGTTAGTCTGTTAGTCCATTACCCTGTCTTATACAGATTATCTGTTAGTCTGTTAGTCCATTACCCTGTCTTATACAGAGACTATCTGTTAGTCTGTTAGTCCATTACCCTGTCTTATACAGAGACTATCTGTTAGTCTGTTAGTCTGTTAGTCCATTACCCTGTCTTATACAGATTATCTGTTAGTCTGTCAGTCTGTTAGTCCATTACCCTGTCTTATACAGAGACTATCTGTTAGTCTGTTAGTCCATTACCCTGTCTTATACAGACTATCTGTTAGTCTGTTAGTCTGTTAGTCCATTACCCTGTCTTATACAGAGACTATCTGTTAGTCTGTTAGTCCATTACCCTGTCTTATACAGAGACTATCTGTTAGTCTGTTAGTCCATTACCCTGTCTTATACAGAGACTATCTGTTAGTCTGTTAGTCTGTTAGTCCATTACCCTGTCTTATACAGATTATCTGTTAGTCTGTCAGTCTGTTAGTCCATTACCCTGTCTTATACAGAGACTATCTGTTAGTCTGTTAGTCCATTACCCTGTCTTATACAGACTATCTGTTAGTCTGTTAGTCTGTTAGTCCATTACCCTGTCTTATACAGACTATCTGTTAGTCTGTTAGTCCATTACCCTGTCTTATACAGACTATCTGTTAGTCTGTTAGTCTGTTAGTCCATTACCCTGTCTTATACAGACTATCTGTTAGTCTGTTAGTCCATTACCCTGTCTTATACAGACTATCTGTTAGTCTGTTAGTCCATTACCCTGTCTTATACAGACTATCTGCTAGTCTGTTAGTCTGTTAGTCCATTACCCTGTCTTATACAGACTATCTGTTAGTCCTGTTAGTCCATTACCCTGTCTTATACAGAGACTATCTGTCAGTCTGTTAGTCCATTACCCTGTCTTATACAGAGACAATCTGTTAGTCTGTCAGTCTGTTAGTCCATTACCCTGTCTTATACAGATACTATCTGTTAGTCCATTACCCTGTCTTATACAGAGACTATCTGTTAGTCTGTCAGTCCATTACCCTGTCTTATACAGAGACTATCTGTCAGTCTGTTAGTCTGTTAGTCCATTACCCTGTCTTATACAGAGACTATCTGTTAGTCTGTCAGTCTGTTAGTCCATTACCCTGTCTTATACAGACTATCTGCTAGTCTGTTAGTCCATTACCCTGTCTTATACAGACTATCTGTTAGTCTGTCAGTCCATTACCCTGTCTTATACAGAGACTATCTGTTAGTCTGTTAGTCCATTACCCTGTCTTATACAGAGACTATCTGTTAGTCTGTTAGTCCATTACCCTGTCTTATACAGACTATCTGTTAGTCTGTTAGTCTGTTAGTCCATTACCCTGTCTTATACAGAGACTATCTGTTAGTCTGTTAGTCTGGCAGTCCATTACCCTGTCTTATAAAGAGACTATCTGTTAGTCTGTTAGTCCATTACCCTGTCTTATACAGATACTATCTGTTAGTCTGTTAGTCCATTACCCTGTCTTATACAGAGACTATCTGTTAGTCTGTTAGTCTGTCAGTCCATTACCCTGTTTTATACAGAGACTATCTGTTAGTCTGTTAGTCCATTACCCTGTCTTATACAGACTATCTGTTAGTCTGTTAGTCTGTTAGTCCATTACCCTGTCTTATACAGATACTATCTGTCAGTCTGTTAGTCCATTACCCTGTCTTATACAGACTATCTGTTAGTCTGTTAGTCCATTACCCTGTCTTATACAGAGACTATCTGTTAGTCTGTTAGTCTGTTAGTCCATTACCCTGTCTTATACAGAGACTATCTGTTAGTCTGTTAGTCCATTACCCTGTCTTATACAGACTATCTGTTAGTCTGGCAGTCCATTACCCTGTCTTATACAGAGACTATCTGTTAGTCTGTTAGTCCATTACCCTGTCTTATACAGACTATCTGTTAGTCTGGCAGTCCATTACCCTGTCTTATACAGACTATCTGCTAGTCTGTTAGTCTGTTAGTCCATTTCCCTGTCTTATACAGAGACTATCTGTTAGTCTGTTAGTCCATTACCCTGTCTTATACACAGACTATCTGTTAGTCTGTCAGTCTGTTAGTCCATTACCCTGTCATATACAGAGACTATCTGTCAGTCTGTTAGTCCATTACCCTGTCTTATACAGACTATCTGTTAGTCTGTTAGTCCATTACCCTGTCTTATACAGACTATCTGTATACCACAACCCCTCTGTCCTTATTGGTTCAATATACCACACCCCTCTGTCCTTATTGGTTCAATATACCACACCCCTCTGTCCTTATTGGTGTGGTATATCGACCAATAAGGACAGAGGGGGTGTGGTATATCGACCAATAAGGACAGGGGGTGTAGTATATCGACCAATAAGGACAGAGGGGTGTGGTATATCGACCAATAAGGACAGAGGGGTTGTGGTATATCGACCAATAAGGACAAAGGGGGTGTGGTATATTGACTCAATAAGGACAGAGGGGGTGGCCTATATACCCTGGCTAAGCGCTGTTTTAGTCACGACGCAACGCAGAGTGCCTGGATACAGCCCTTAGCCGTGGCATATTGGCCATGTAACACAAACCCCCTGAGGTGCCTTATTGCTACTAGAAACTGGGTGCCAACGGAATTAGAGCAGTAAGCAAGTAGTTTTGTCATACCCGTCGTATAGTGTCTGATATACCACGGCTTTCAGCCAATCAGCATCCAGGAACCTAACTACCCTGTATATAAATATCTTTACTAAAAGTCCAGTCACTGAGGACCTGAAGCGTCTACAGTTCATCTACTATAATAGAGTTTAATAGAGTTTATAATAGAGTTTAATAGAGTTTATAATAGAGTTTAATAGAGTTTAATAGAGTTTATAATAGAGTTTAATAGAGTTTAATAGAGTTTATAATAGAGTTTAATAGAGTTTATAATAGAGTTTAATAGAGTTTATAATAGAGTTTAATAGAGTTTAATAGAGTTTATAATATAGTTTAATAGAGTTTATAATAGAGTTTAATAGAGTTTATAATAGAGTTTAATAGAGTTTAATAGAGTTTATAATAGAGTTTATAATATAGTTTAATAGAGTTTATAATAGAGTTTATAATAGAGTTTAATAGAGTTTAATAGAGTTTATAATAGAGTTTTTAATAGAGTTTATAATAGAGTTTAATAGAGTTTAATAGAGTTTATAATATAGTTTAATAGAGTTTATGATAGAGTTTGTAATAGAGTTTAATAGAGTTTATAATAGAGTTTAATAGAGTTTATAATAGAGTTTAATAGAGTTTATAATAGAGTTTAATAGAGTTTAATAGAGTTTATAATAGAGTTTATAATAGAGTTTATAATAGAGTTTATAATAGAGTTTATAATAGAGTTTAATAGAGTTTAATAGAGTTTATAATAGAGTTTATAATAGAGTTTAATACAGACAGTCTCTGAGGACTTGAAGCGTCTACAGTTCATGTCAGTTCATCCTCGTGTCTAAAAACTGAGGCTTGTCATCTCACTGACCCACTCCCTGGTGGTCATATGG
>NW_025547416.1:125000-135000 GCF_905237065.1 Salmo salar
ACACCACACCACACCACACCACACCACACATCACCACACCACACCACACCACACCACACCACACCTCAACTCACCACACCTCACCTCACCTCACCTCACCTCACCTCACCACACCACACCTCACCACACCTCACCTCACCACACCACACCTCACCACACCACACCTCACCACACCTCACCACACCACAATAACTGAACTGTAGTAAAACCAATATTGTTGTTTATTTGTTTGGTGTCTTCAGCTGAGAAATGCCATCAACTGTTTAATGCATATAAACAGTATTCAGCCATAGTGGAAACAGGGGAGAAATATTCTGGAGAGAATCAACCTGTAGGTGGAGAGAGGAGAGGAGAAGAGAGAGGGGAGAGGAGGAGAGGAGGAGAGGAGGAGAGGAGAGAGGGAGAGGAGGAGAGAGGGGAGAGGAGAGAGGAGGGAGAGGGGAGAGGAGGAGAGGAGGAGAGGGGAGAGGAGAGAGGAGAGAGAGGAGAGGGGAGGGGAGAGGGGAGAGAGGGAGAGGGAGGAGAGAGGGGAGAGGGAGAGAGGAGAGAGGGGAGAGAGGGGAGAGGAGAGAGAAGGGAGGAGAGCGGATCAACCTGTAGGATGGTGATAGAATGGTAGATCAACAGGTCTGTAATGACAAGTGTGTGTGTGTGTGTGTGTGTGTGTGTGTGTGTGTGTGTGTGTGTGTGTGTGTGTGTGTGTGTGTGTGTGTGTGTGTGTGTGTGTGTGTGTGTGTGTGTGTGTGTGTGTGTGTTATAAGCCCTGAGGTGTTATTATCCTATTACTGCCGTCTCTCATCTCCATGGAAACACACACACACACATATCTGAGTGTTGTGGTAATTCTGGCAAACAGTCACTATCTGATGGGGGGGACTATATTAACTATGCAGAGGCAAGTTAGGACTCTGACCATATTGCAATTCAGTCTCTCTCTCTCTCTCTCTCTCTCTCTCTGTCTCTCTGTCTCTTCTCTCTCTCTCTCTCTCTGTCTCTCTCTCTCTCTCTGTCTCTCTCTCTCTCTCTCTCTTCAGACATTCACAGGAAAACAAAAACATTTCTTCCCCACTGGCCCTCTTGAATATTTCACACGCTAGATCCTAAACCCCTCATTCTGTTTCTCTGAGTGTGTGTGTGTGTGTGTGTGTGTGTGTGTGTGTGTGTGTGTGTGTGTGTGTGTGTGTGTGTGTGTGTGTGTGTGTGTGTCTGTGTGTCCTTGCTTTGAAAAAAAGAAAGCTGTACAATTTTTTTGTGTGTGAACTGTTAACTCAGACACACAATACCATTATTCACTTTAATTCAATTATCCATGACTTGAATTACTTTACAATCCAGAGAGAGGGAGATAGATGGGGAGAGGAGGAGAGGAGAGGGAGGAGAGGAGGAGGGAGAGGAGGAAGAAAGGGAGGAGAGGAGAGGGAGGAGAGGAGGAAGAGGGGGAGGAAGAGAGGGAGGAAAGGAGAGGTGGCGGAGCAAGAGAGGGAGGAGAGGAGGAGGAAGAGAGGGAGGAGAGGAGAGGAGGAGGAGAGGAGAGGAGAGAAAGAGAGGAGGAGGAGAGGAGGAAGAGAGGGAGGAGATGAGGAGGGGGAGGAGGAGGAAGAGAGGGAGGAGAGGAGAGGAGGAGGAGAGGAGAGGAGAGAAAGAGATGAGGAGGAAGAGAGGGGAGGAGATGAGGAGGGGGAGGAGGAGGAAGAGAGGAGGAAGAGAGGAGAGGTGGGGGAGGAGGAAGAGAGGGAGATGGATTGGGAGAGAAAGAGAGGAGGAGGAGGGCGAGCTGCAGGTCTCTTCCTGTTCCTGGCTCAGAGGTTAGAGATCAGAGGATAGGGTTAGTTAGGGTCGTCTTGGTTCTGCCAGTTGATTGGAGGATGGCACGATGGGTTCTGAGAGAAGAATGTTCTCTCGTTCTACTAGTCTCCTCCTGTCTTTCTTTCTCTCTCTCTCCCTCCCTCCCTCTCCCTCCCTCTCCCTCCCTCTCTCTCTCTCTCCCTCCCTCCCTCCCCTCTCTCCCTCCCTCCCTCCCTCCCCCTCTCTCTCTCCCTCCCTCCCTCCCTCCCCTCCCCCGGTTTCTGTTCAGCGACTGGGCTGTGTAGAGTGTTATGTGGTGCTATTGGTGCTATCTCCACTCTCTCCCCCTTTCTCCCCTCTCTCCCCCTCTCTCACCTTTCTGCTCTCTCTCCCCTTCTCCCCTCTCTCCCCTCTCTCACCTTTCTGCTCTCTCTCCCCTTCTCCCCTCTCTCCCCCTCTCTCCCCCTCTCTCACCTTTATGCTCTCTCTCTCCCTTCGCCCCTCTCTCCCCCTCTCCCCCTCTCTCCCCTTTTCTCCCCCTCTCTCACCTTTCTCCCCTCTCTCCCCCTTCTCCCCTCTCTCCCCCTCTCTCCCCCTCTCTCTCCCTTCTCCCCTCTCTCCTCCTTCTCCCCTCTCAAACCCCTCTCTCCCCTCTCTCCCCCCCTCTCTCCCCCTCTCTCACCTTTATGCTCTCTCTCTCCCTTCGCCCCTCTCTCCCCTCTCCCCCTCTCTCCCCTCTCTCCCCCCTCTCTCCCTCTCTCCCCCTCTCTCACCTTTCTCCCCTCTCTCCCCTTCTCCCCTCTCTCCCCCTCTCTCCCCCTCTCTCTCCCTTCTCCCCTCTCTCCTCCTTCTCCCCTCTCTCCCCCTCTCTCCCCCTCTCCCCCTCTCTCCCCTCTCTCCCCTCTCTCCCCCTCTCTCACCTCTCTCCCCCTTCTCCCCTCTCTCCCCCTCTCTCCCCTCTCTCTCCCTTCTCCCCTCTCTCCTCCTTCTCCCCTCTCTCCCCCTCTCTCCCCTCTCTCCCCCTCTCCCCCTCTCTCCCCTCTCTCCCCCCTCTCTCACCCCTTCTCCCCTCTCTCCTCCTTCTCCCCTCTCTCCCTCTCTCCCCCTCTCCCCCTCTCTCCCCTCTCTCCCCCTCTCTCACCTTTCTCCCCTCTCTCCCCCTTCTCCCCTCTCTCCCCCTCTCTCACCTTTCTGCTCTCTCTCTCCATTCTCCCCTCTCTCCCCCTCTCTCACCTTTCTCCCCTCTCTCCCCCTCTCCCCTCTCTCCCCCTCTCTCACCTTTATGCTCTCTCTCTCCCTTCGCCCCTCTCTCCCCCTCTCCCCCTCTCTCCCCTCTCTCCCCCTCTCTCACCTTTCTCCCCTCTCTCCCCCTTCTCCCTCTCTCCCCTCTCTCCCCCTCTCTCTCCCTTCTCCCCTCTCTCCTCCTTCTCCCCTCTCTCCCCCTCTCTCCCCTCTCTCCCCCTCTCTCCCCTTTCTCCCCCTCTCTCCCCCTCTCTCTCTCCCACTGTGATTTTTGTTCCATCCCAATAAAGAACAGAGTGTGTTTCTCTCTCTAATGAAGTAGCACCTAATCACATGATTATATACCAGTTTTGTAATCAGACACATTGATGAGAGGAGAGGACATCCATAAAGTATGTGTGTGTGTGTGTGTTGTGTGTGTGTGTGTGTGTGTGTGTGTGTGTGTGTGTGTGTGTGTGTGTGTGTGTGTGTGTGTGTGTGTGTGTGTGCACTGTGTCTGTTTAGAGGTCAGGTGAGCGAGAGGTTATCAGTGAAAGTTATTGAACAGCCCTACTGAACACCTGGAGTCTTAACGATCACAGGAAATGTGTGTGTGTGTGTGTGTGTGTGTGTGTGTGTGTGTGCGTGTGCGTGTGCGTGTGTGTGTGTGTGTGTGTGTGTGTGTGTGTGTGTGTGTGTGTGTGTGTGTGTGTGTGTGTGTGTGTGTGTGTGTGTGTTGTTGTGTTCCCTTGTGTGTGTGTGTGTGTGGGTGTGTGTGGTGTTGTCGTAGCGTAGGGTTAGCTTAGCACTTACAGTGGCCTAGTTGTCTGTCGTAGCGTAGGGTTAGCTTGGTTAGCTTAGCACATACAGTGGCGTAGTTGTCTGTCGTAGCGTAGGGTTAGCTTGGTTAGCTTAGCACATACAGTGGCATAGTTGTCTGTCATAGCGTAGGGTTAGCTTAGCCCATACAGTGGCCTAGTTGTCTGTTGTAGCGTAGGGGTTAGCTTGTTTAGCTTGGTTAGCTTAGCACATACAGTGGCATAGATGTCTGTCGTAGCGTAGGGTTAGCTTGGTTAGCATAGCACATACAGTGGCCTAGCTGTCTGTCGTAGCGTAGGGTTAGCTTAGCACATACAGTGGCCTAGTTGTCTGTCGTAGCGTAGGGTTAGCTTGGTTAGCTTAGCACATACAGTGGCCTAGCTGTCTGTCGTAGCGTAGGGTTAGCTTGGTTAGCTTAGCACATACAGTGGCCTAGCTGTCTGTCATAGCGTAGGGTTAGCTTAGCCCATACAGTGGCCTAGTTGTCTGTTGTAGCGTAGGGTTAGCTTGGTTAGCTTGGTTAGCTTAGCACATACAGTGGCCTAGCTGTCTGTCGTAGCGTAGGGTTAGCTTGTTTAGCTTGGTTAGCCTAGCACATACAGTGGCCTAGTTGTCTGTCGTAGCGTAGGGTTAGCTTGTTTAGCTTAGCATAACAGATGGAGAAAGTCCAATCTAACAGATTTATTACCAGAACATAAACGCTAAACTAGCCAACGTTAGCAATGTGGCTCAAATATTGTGCTAATGGGTGTTTACTGTGTAAAGATCTGTGTGTGAGGTGAAGGGAAAGTATGTGTGTGTGTGTGGTGGGGGAGGAGGACAAGAGGGAGAAGAGGAGAGGAGGGGGAGGAGGAGGGAGAAGAAGGGGGGCGAGGGAGGGAGAAGGGGAGGGTGAGGAGGGAGGGAGGAGGGGGAGGAGGAGGAAGAGAGGGAAAAGAGGAGGAGGGAGGGAGGAGGGGAGGAGGAGGAAGAGAGAGAGGAGAGGGGAGGGGAGGAAGAGGAAGAGAGGGAGGAGAGGAGGAGGGGAGGAGGAGGAGGAAGAGAGAGAGGAGAGGGGGAGGGGGAGGAGGAGGAAGAGAGAGAGGAGAGGAGGAGGGGGAGGAGGAGGAAGAGAGGGAGGAGAGGAGGAGGGAGAGGAGGAGGAAGAGAGGGAAAAGAGGAGGAGGGAGGGAGGAGGGGAGGAGGAGGAAGAGAGAGAGGAGAGGGGAGGGGAGGAAGATGAAGAGAGGGAGGAGAGGAGGAGGGGGAGGAGGAGGAGGAAGAGAGAGAGGAGAGGGGAGGGGGAGGAGGAGGAAGAGAGAGAGGAGAGGAGGAGGGGGAGGAGGAGGAAGAGAGAGAGGAGAGGAGGAGGGGGAGGAGGAGGAAGAGAGGGAGGAGATGAGGTTACTAACCACAAGGCACTGACAACCTGCCTGTTGAGACAAAACCAAAATGTTTGAGGTGTCGTGTGTGTGTGTGTGTGTGTGTGTGTGTGTGTGTGTGTGTGTGTGTGTGTGTGTGTGTGTGTGTGTGTGTGTGTGTGTGTGTGTGTGTGTGTGTGTGGCTCCCTGTAATATGCTGATTCCATGGAGGTTTGAAAGGTTCAATAGTTCAGTATTTGAGTAGGTGTGTTCAGCTCCATTATAGCTGTGTCTTCATTGGTCAGTCTCTACGCTCTCTGAGTCTGTTCATTGGTCAGTCTCTACGGTCTCTGAGTCTGTTCATTGGTCAGTCTCTACGGTCTCTTAGTCCGTTCATTGGTCAGTCTCTACGGTCTCTGAGTCTGTTCATTGGTCAGTCTCTACGGTCTCTGAGTCTGTTCATTGGTCAGTCTCTACGGTCTCTGAGTCTGTTCATTGGTCAGTCTCTACGGTCTCTGAGTCTGTTCATTGGTCAGTCTCTACGGTCTCTGAGTCTGTTCATTGGTCAGTCTCTACGCTCTCTGAGTCTGTTCATTGGTCAGTCTCTACGGTCTCTGAGTCTGTTCATTGGTCAGTCTCTACGCTCTCTGAGTCTGTTCATTGGTCAGTCTCTACGGTCTCTGAGTCTGTTCATTGGTCAGTCTCTACGGTCTCTGAGTCTGTTCATTGGTCAGTCTCTACGGTCTCTGAGTCTGTTCATTGGTCAGTCTCTACGGTCTCTGAGTCTGTTCATTGGTCAGTCTCTACGGTCTCTGAGTCTTTTCATTGGTCAGTCTCTACGCTCTCTGAGTCTGTTCATTGGTCAGTCTCTACGGTCTCTGAGTCTTTTCATTGGTCAGTCTCTACGGTCTCTGAGTCTTTTCATTGGTCAGTCTCTACGCTCTCTGAGTCTGTTCATTGGTCAGTCTCTACGGTCTCTGAGTCTTTTCATTGGTCAGTCTCTACGCTCTCTGAGTCTGTTCATTGGTCAGTCTCTACGGTCTCTGAGTCTGTTCATTGGTCAGTCTCTACGCTCTCTGAGTCTGTTCATTGGTCAGTCTCTACATTCTCTGAGTCTGTTCATTGTTAATGTCCCCACTCTTAAAGGAACCAAGCTGTGTGTGTGTGTGTGTGTGTGTGTGTGTGTGTGTGTGTGTGTGTGTGTGTGTGTGTGTGTGTTCAGTTCTGTGTAAGTAATGGTAGACATGTACTAATGGTGTAAAGCTCAGTAATGTAAGCTTGGCCTGGAACTGGGACCATTAGAGAGAGAGAGAGTCAGACAGACAGACAGACAGACAGACAGACAGGTAGGCAAACAGACAGACAGACAGACAGACAGACAGACAGACAGACAGACAGACAGACAGACAGACAGACAGACAGACAGACAGACAGACAGACAGACAGACAGACAGACAGACAGACAGACAGACAGACAGTCCATTAGAGAGAGAGAGAGATAAAGAGAGAGACAGACAGACAGACAGACAGACATTTCAGACAGTCCATTAGATAGAGACAGAGAGATAAAGAGAGAGACAGACAGACAGACAGACAGACAGACAGACAGACAGACAGACCATCAGAGGGAAGGTAAGTGAGGGAAACAGAGGAGGGTGTGTGAGGGAAACAGAGGAGGGTGTGTGAGGGAAACAGAGGAGGGTGTGTGAGGGAAACAGAGGAGGGTGTGTGAGGGAAACAGAGGAGGGTGTGTGAGGGGAAACAGTAGAGGGTGTGTGAGGGAAACAGTGGAGGGTGTGTGAGGGAAACCGAGGAGGGTGTGTGAGGGGAAACAGTGGAGGGTGTGTGAGGGAAACAGTGGAGGGTGTGTGAGGGAAACCGAGGAGGGTGTGTGAGGGGAAACAGTGGAGGGTGTGTGAGGGAAACAGAGGAGGGTGTGTGAGGGAAACAGAGGAGGGTGTGTGAGGGAAACAGAGGAGGGTGTGTGAGGGAAACAGAGGAGGGTGTGTGAGGGAAACAGAGGAGGGTGTGTGAGGGAAACAGAGGAGGGTGTGTGAGGGAAACAGAGGAGGGTGTGTGAGGGAAACAGAGGAGGGTGTGTGAGGGAAACAGAGGAGGGTGTGTGAGGGAAACAGAGGAGGGTGTGTGAGGGGAAACAGAGGAGGGTGTGTGAGGGAAACAGAGGAGGGTGTGTGAGGGAAACAGAGGAGGGTGTGTGAGGGAAACAGAGGAGGGTGTGTGAGGGAAACAGAGGAGGGTGTGTGAGGGAAACAGAGGAGGGTGTGTGAGGGGAAACAGAGGAGGGTGTGTGAGGGAAACAGAGGAGGGTGTGTGAGGGGAAACAGAGGAGGTGTGTGTAATGTTGGTGTGTTTGTCTTTTGCAACTATTTCCCTTTCTCACCTTCTCTTGAGACATCGGTGACATTTTAGAGGACAATACTCACACACACACACACACACACACACACACACACACACACACACACACACACACACACACACACATACACACCGCCAGTGGAACAACAGATGGTAACACTGGTGTGTGTGTGTGTTTCTGCTCGTCTGATCAGTGCTTTGAAAGGCTGGTCATGGCTCACATCAACACCATTATCCCAGAAACCCTAGACCCACTCCAATTTGCATACCGCCCTAACAGATCCACAGATGATGCAATCTCTGTTGCCACTCCGCACTGCCCTTTCCCACCTGGACAGAAGGAACACCTATGTGAGAATGCTGTTCATTGATTACAGCTCAGCGTTCAACACCATAGTGCCCCTCAAAGCTCATCACTAAGCTAAAGGACCCTGTGACTAAACACCTCCCTCTGCAACTGGACTTCCTGACGGGCCGCCCCCAGGTGGTGAGGGTAGGCGACAACACATCTGCCACGCTGATCCTCAACATGGGGGCCCCTCAGGGGTGTATGCTCAGTCCCTTCCTGTACTCCCTGTTCACTCACGACTGCGCGGCCAAACACGACTCCAACACAATCATTAAGTTTGCTGACGACACAATAGTAGTAGTAGGCCTGATCACCGACAACGATGAGACTGCCTATAGGGAGGAGGTCAGAGACCTGGCAGTGTGGGGCCAGGACAACAACCTCTCCCTCAACGTGAGCGAGACAAAGGAGCTGATCGTGGACTACAGGACTTAACCTGTTGGGTCTAGGGGGCAGCATTTGCACGTCTGGATAAAAAAAATGTACCCGATTTAATCTGGTTACTAATCCTACCCAGTAACTAGAATATGCATATACTTATTATATATGGATAGAAAACACTCTAAAGTTTCCAAAACTGTTTGAATGGTGTCTGTGAGTATAACAGAACTCATTTGGCAGGCAAAACCCTGAGACATTTTCTGACAGGAAGTGGATACCTGATGTGTTGTATTGAGTTTAAACCTCTCCCATTGAAAAACACAGGGGTTTAGGAATATTTTGGCACTTCCTATTGCTTCCACTAGATGTCACCAGCCTTTACAAAGTGTTTTGAGTCTTCTGGAGGGAGATCTGACCGAACAAGAGCCATGGAACGGTGATGTCCCATTAGACACCTGGCGCGCTACTTCATGTTGGGTACCCTCGTTCCAATACGTTATAAAAGGCTATGCATTCGTCCACCTTGAATATTATTCATGTTCTGGTTAAAAAGGCCCTAATGATTTATGCTATACAACGTTTGACATGTTTGAACGAACGGAAATATATTTTTCCCCTCGTTCATGACGAGAAGTCCGGCTGGCTTACATCATGTGCTAACGAGACGGAGATTTTTGGACATAAATGATGAGCTTTTTTGAACAAAACTACATTCGTTATGGACCTGTGATACCTGGAAGTGACATCTGATGAAGAGAATCAAAGGTAATGGATTATTTACATAGTATTTTCGATTTTAGATCTCCCCAACATGACGTCTAGTCTGTATCGCAACGCGTATTTTTCTGGGCACAGTGCTCAGATTATTGCAAAGTGTGATTTCCCAGTAAGGTTATTTTTAAATCTGGCAAGTTGATTGCGTTCAAAAGATGTAAATCTATAATTCTTTAAATGACAATATAATATTTTACCAATGTTTTCTAATTTTAATTATTTAATTTCTGACGCTGACTTGACTGCGGTTATTGGAGGGAAACGATTTCCTCAACATCAATGCCATAGTAAAACGCTGTTTTTGTATATAAATATGAACTTGATAGAACTAAAAATGCATGCATTGTCTAACATAATGTCCTAGGAGTGTCATCTGATGGAGATTGTAAAAGGTTAGTGTATCATTTTAGCTGGTTTTATGGTTTTGGTGACCCTGTCTTTGACTTGACAAAACATTACACACAACTCTTGTAAATGTACTGTCCTAACATACTCTAAATTTATGCTTTCGCCGTAAAACCTTTTTGAAATCGTAAAACGTGGTTAGATTAAGGAGATGTTTATCTTTCAAATGGTGTAACATAGTTGTATTTTTGAAAAATTTGAATTTTGACATTTATTTGGATTCAAATTTGCCGCTCTTGAAATGCACCTGCTGTTGATGGAGTGCACCACAGGTGGCACGCTAGCGTCCCACCTAGCCCCAAGAGGTTAAAGGAGGACCGAACAGGCCCCCATGAACATCGACGGGGATGTAGTGGAGCGGGTCGAGAGTTTCAAGTTCCTTGGTGTCCACATCACCAAACAAACTATCATGGTCCAAACACGCCAAGACAGTCATGAAGAGGGCACGACAAAACCTTTTCCCCCTCAGGAGACTGAAAAGATTTGGCACGGGTCCTCAGATCCTCAAAAAGTTCTACAGCTGCACCATCGAGAGCATCCTGACTGG